>NC_090442.1:650480118-650783148 GCF_031143425.1 Pleurodeles waltl
GGGTATCATGGCTTATAGCAGGGGCGTAACGCAGGCCCGCAACCCTTAAGGGACCCCTCCCCTTTAAGCCCAATACCAATGAATATAAGTGAGACGTGTGAGATTCGGGCCCTTATCCATATTCTACAGGGGTGCTGCATCATTTTCCGTTACGCCTCTGGCTTGCAGTATACCCTAATGGTTTGCAAGTTCCCACACTTGGTGTATTTAAATGAAAGCCTGGCACTCTAATGAAAATATTCGTAGAAAGACTTGACTTGTTAGTCGTCAGTTTCTTTGTTTCTGTGCATTGAAACACAGTGAAGAAACATAATACTTTGTTTAGTATATCTAAAGCTGGGGATTTCTTAGACCTGCAATATGAGTGTCCCGGGATTTTGTTGCAATATACATCGCACCTGACGATTACCAATACTCTGAGGATCGTTGTTTATCAGGTGCACTAATTATCTTCAATTAAGAGTTTGAAAGAATTAATGGGGAATGACTCCGCCTCTTTGGGCAACTACAAGGCATTTTCTCCCCAGTACATTTCAACAGGTATGCTGTGGGGAAAATTATAAGGTTGATCACAACTTGTGGTTATCTCGGCATTATTTGTAATTCTGATGTGTGTGGTGACCGGTGTCTCTTCAGATTTCGGAGTGGTCATGCCACTCTTAGTGAGGGCATGGAGACCCAGTTAGGGATTATGAGAGAGATGACACAGGACCACTGGCTACCTGAGCCCACACGCTCACTCTTGTCCCCTGAAGTCTAGCAAGTCTAGCACGAAGACAAATAGGATGTATCTTTTCCTGCTATAAATAGAAAGTTGTCTTAACTAGTTGAAACAGGGTAATACAAGCTTATGAATGGGGGCTGGAGAATGTGACCTTTAAGAGAATATTCTGCATGATCGCAGAGATGAGGTAGAGAAGACCTCTTTTTGACAGGTGCCCTCTGCAGGGATTGTCATTGTCCCAGTGGAGCTGTGGAGCTTGGATTCCTGATTCCAATAAACCAGTAAGGTCATGACATTGACTACCATGGTCTGTGCATGTCTAGGGGGTGTGGATTGTTTCTGGACACATTAATAGTCTTGGATTTGGGAAGACGTGTAGGGGGTTGGTGGGTGGACCAACACTTACTTCAGTATTTACGGCAGTGGTGAGGAGAACCATTTCAAGAATGCTGGTTTCTTGTCTTTCGCTTGCATAATAATCTGAACTCTCTAGGAGGAGCTCTTTATGTCACATTAAGAAGGACATGCATTATGGGACCTAGCTAGACCTAGCTTCGTTACTCCACTGAGAGAAGCATTTAGAGGGTCAAGGGTCAGAAGAAGACCGACCTGCCATTCCCTGTCTGAATTTGGTATGACTTAGCCGCCCTTGTGCACTTTGTGCCCCTTTTGTCTTTCCAGAGCCTAATGTAACATCAACAACGAGACTCTGTTCTACAGAAGAGCTTGACGGCCCATATAAGACCTTCTGCTGAATAATGAAAACCCTTACAAGCGCTTTGGCTCTATTTTGCCAAAAATGGGGCCATCTATGGTTCTAGCACTTGATCTCTGCCCCGCCTGCATTAGAAAATAGAATCGGACGAGTTACACATTATTTTTAATGTGAAACAAATAGACATCGCTAATGTCACAATTGCAAGGGTGTCTGGATCTCTCAAACGCACAAAAGGTGATGGGAGGATGCTTGCAATTTGTATAACCACTAGCAAATTCTCGAGGTTGCATTCCAACTCATCATCATTTTACCCACCGTGCCACCTCAGTATTTTTCTGTGTTTCGATCTCTTGCCATAAGCAGGTATATTCTTTGTGGAAGTTTTGTAGAGTTTCTGTGTCTTTGTTTTGGTATATTCATGCCTACGCCAAACAGCACTAATAATCGTGTTGCTTGATTATAGGTGAGAAAAAGTCAAAGAAGACTGATAATATTGGATCTGATGACATCCATCCAGAGACAGGTACCTGCCGTGGACATAATGCTTCCCTGTATTTGGTTTAATTGATCTAAAGAGGAAAGTTCTAATACCTATTTTATTCAAATTTAAAAGTGAAGATTTTGAAATTAGACAGTAACCTGTTACGTAGATTGTGGTTATCATGTAACAAAACAAAAGATAAGTAAAACAGGTGGAAAAGCCATCCTGGCTTGCTGTTTCCTTTCGGGAATTTCTCGTTCCCACTCTGTTCATAGCTTAGAAAAACAAACGTTATTAATTTGCAAAAGCAATATTCTCGCAACCAAAATCTTCTGTTGAATGATGTGCAATATTGAACCTTGCGTTAGTTATGACACTAGCCTGACAGTAGACGCTGGTCTACTCAGGAAAACTGATCTGGAATTTCTGAGGTGGTCAGCTGGCAGGGCAAGAATACACAGGCTGGTGGGAGTGAAGTCTAGCAGAGCCCCGTTTCTGTTTATGCACTAATGTGTGAATCTCAGCAACGCCTGTTGTTAATCGTCCGCTCTCAATCTCCAGGGTGGCAGTATCTCAAACCAGCACTTAGAAAGCATAGTGCCGGGCATCATAAATATGCTCAGTGTGATGTCTACACAATCGCCTGCACTAAAGTTGAGAAACACAAGTCCCTTAAATAAAGTTCAGAAGTCATATATTTGTGACCATGGCTTTTAAAAGACGTTATATCTATTTCTATGTTTTAAGTATGCCCAATACAAGACATCATTCAAATTCTGCTGTTGTGTTTTTTATCTGTGACTCTGTCTTTATTGTCATGGAGTATAGTCCATTACTTACAAGTTTTCTTTCAATCAACATAAACTTCTCTTTGAATTGAACGGATTATACGTTTATTGCTACTATATATATATATATATGCATGTCGTTCTGGAAGAATAGACCTTAGAAGTGGGCTCTCATCATTTTAGGATCAAATCTGTTTTTTTACTGGTTTTGGGGCCTTAACTACAAAGCCATTAAGTCAAAACCTTCACTCTCAATCCCACCGGACCTACACTCGTAGAATATACGTAAATGCACACACCAGTGACTTGGGCAGAGTCAGAGACCTGAAACATGCAGTCTGCAGGGGCCCAAGTTGCACCAACGCCATGAATTGTTCCTTTAGCCGCCTAGTCCTTGTTCGACCTCAGCCGGGATTTGAGTCGAAGGATTCTAAGGTATCTGGGACAGGTTAATTCCTTAAATTCATTTGACAAAAAGGTCAAGCAAAGAGGCCATAGGACTACGAGTACCACTCTGTGCTCTAGGGATGGCTATATCTTCTCCATTGGCGTTAGGTTTCAGAAGAGATGTAACCAGGATCTATATTCGGGTGATTTCTCTGTGTCACGCCGCACAATGTTATGTTATCTGCATTTATATAGCGCATGGCTACCCAACTCTGCTTGCTTGGACAATTGCAGTCGATATATGGAGAAGAAAAAAGAAACTGGATTATGCCATGAACAGCCATGTCTTCAACGCCTTCCTGAAAGTTAATTTGTGGCCGTTTCTGCGTAAATTCAGTGGTAAGGAGTTCCATAGCTTTGCCCCTAATACGCCAGGGATCTTCCCACCCATCTGGCCTTCTTCCCTCTAGGGGTCACCGCTAAAAAAGCTGTGGAGGACCTAAGCGACCTGCTTGGTAGGTAGAAGGAGGCTAGTGACCTCAGTAATGTCGGGCCTCTTTTGTGCAGTGCTCTATGAATGTGACACAGCGTCTTGAATTCTATCCGTTTGGCCACAGGCAGCCAATGGAGAGAGGAAATTCCTGCTTTTGCTGTTTCGCGTTTTGGTATGTTTAGAAGCAGGCGGGCTGCAGCCTTCTGGATTACCTGCAACTTTTTAACCAGAAGGTGCTCCAATATATAGAGCATTTCTGTAGTCCAGACGTGAGCTAATCAAGGCCTGTATAATGATCCTTTTGGCTACCATAGGTAGGATTGTGAACACCTTCCTTAAAAGCCTAAGGAAGCCAAAAGAGGTGGGAGAGACTTTATTGGCTTGATGCATCATAGATAGTTGCGGATTGAGCCATACCCCCAGGTTCTTAATGAGAGCTTTGGGGGGTGGCAGATCTCCTATATTCTCCATAATAGATGGATTAGAGATGGGTAAAGCGGAGTTTCCGAGGATCATCAATTCCGTTTTGTTGTCATTCAGTTTTAGCTTACTTTAAGCCATCCATGTTGCCACTGCTTAGATACATGGGCCAAGTGCAGGGCCATTAGCACTAGGATCATTGGCTAATGAGACTACTAGCTGTGTGTCGTCAGCATATGATGCCAACGTCAGCCCGAAGGGTTCAGCTATTTCTGCAAGAGGTAACATGTAGATATTAAATAGAGTGGGGCTGAGAGAGGACCCCTGTGGCACTCCACAGCTATTCTTAATATGCTTTGAGAAATATGATCTATCTAGGAGTTGATACGATCTCCCTGTAATGAAGGAGGTGATCCACTCTAAGGCATGTCCTGTTATTCCAGTCTCTTGTATCCTATCCATTAGTATATCAAGGTCCACCATATCAAAAGCGGCGCTGAGGTCCAGAAGACTGATGGCTGTCTCCAAACCCTGTTATAGACGCCTTCTAGCTTCTTCTGTGACCGCAATTAAAGCTGCCTTAGTACCGTGGAGCCGTCTGAAGCCCAACTGGGTGGTATGTAAAATGTTATTGTCCCCCCAAAAATAAGAAAGTTGGGTGTTGACATGCTTTTCAACTATTTTGGCAAGAGGAGGTAGCAGCGAGATAGGTCTATAGTTGTTAAACTGACTAGCCTCAAGATTGTTTTTTTTCAAGAGTGGTTTCACAATGGCATGTTTCCATTGTTCTGGTACTGTCCTTGAGGAGAATGAGGAGTTCAAAAGATGCGTAATAACAGGTACCATAATGTCAGCACCTGAGGAGGGGCAGAATCCAAGGGGGATCCTAATTTGATTGCATAGAGGTATTTTGTCACCGCTTCATCAGATATAGGTGAAAAATCTGAGAACGTTGCCGGATCCAAAAACCTCTGTTTCAGCACCTTCTGGGCCTGGGCCGTGACTGTAGGAAGGGTGGAGTAGATGTCTTGTATCTTTTTTTGAAAGTACATTGCAAGGTTATTGGCATGCTTTTGGGAGGCATCCAGGAGTACCGAGTCCTGCTGTAGCTGGATGATTTCATGAAATATCCAGGAAATCTCCTTAGGAAAGTTTGATGCCAACTCAATTTTTGCCGAATCGTACATGGTTTGGGCAGTTTGATTTCAGTATGATAAGACTGGATGGGTTTCCCGTACCCTAATTGTAGTGAATCATCATAGGATTTTCGCCATTTCCTTTCTAATTTTCTACATTCTCTTTTGAGATGAAGGAGATGCGAAGAGAACCAGGGGTGACTCTGTCTACGGTGTCCTTTGATTTTAATGGAGGAGGGTAGAAGAACGTCTAAGCTGCCGGTGATCCAGCTATTAAAAGACTCTAACATGTCTCTAGTATTATCATTGGTATGTGGTTTTGACCTCTCCAGAATGTCGCTCCAGGCACTGGCTTTAAGATTACGCCAGCGTCTAATAGGTAGGAGTGCATTATGAGTACGTTTTCTAGGTCTGGAGATGGCTAATTCAAGAGTTATCAAGAAGTGGTCAGAACAGGCCAAAGGGTGGAGAGAAGTGGACATCAGTTCTATAGTATTTGAGAAAACTAAGTCAATTGTGTGGCCCCTACTGTGCGTCAGACCCTTAATCAGTTGTACTAGATTTAAAGCCTCCATGTCAGATAATAAGGATTTCGTTACAGGATTATCAGCCTCCTCTGCATGAATGTTAAAGTCGCCCAGCAAAGTAAAGTTGGGTTTCGAACATACCAACTCAGCAATGTCATCTCCAAGGGACTGTAGGAAGTTTTCAGGGGGACCCGGGGGACGATATACCAAAGCACCTGACAGGGTATATTTTGGATTCAGGTTTATGGAAAAAGCCATACTTTTACAGCCTAATAACTGTAAGGGGTAGGAGTAGACCGTGAAATTGTCCCTATATATAATTGCAATGCCCCCTCCGCTAGCGGCGGCTTTATCAAGCCTATTTATGGAATAGCCACCGGGCAGAGCCTGGGCAATATCCAGGGATGAACCCTCATGCAGCCAGGTCTCTGTTTGAAAGAGGGCCATAGGTGCAAGCTGTTCTAAGAGCAAATATATATCTAATTTATGTGCTACCAAGGAGCGACAGTTTGCTAGTAGGAGGAGACATTTGTTTTCCTCCTGCACTACTGCATCATGATTGATTAAAGTAGATCGGAGAGACCAGGAGCACTCAGTGCAACAGTCCCTCGGATTCACCGGGTCCACACTATGAGCACAGGCGTTCAGAGGTACTTGCCTCAAAGAGTGAAGGAGGTCAGGGGGATACTTAGGGGCATATTTATACTCCGTTTGCGCCGAATTAGCGTCGTTTTTTTCGACGCAAATTCGGCGCAAAACTAACGCCATATTTATACTTTGGCGTTAGACGCATCTAGCGCCAAAGTATGAGGAAAGAGCGTCATTTTTTTGCGTGAACGCCTTCCTTGCGTTAATGAGATGCAAGGTAGGCGTTCCCGTCCAAAAAAATGACTGCGACACAAATGCGTCGTATTTATACTCCCGGGCAAAAATCACGCCCGGGAGTAGGCGGGGCAAAAAACCCCGCATTTGCTCCTCTTTTTAACGCCTGGGTCAGGGCAGGCGTTAAGGGACCTGTGGGCTAAAAATGAGCCCACAGCTGCCCTCCTATGCCCCCAGGGACCCCCCCTGCCACCCTTGCCCACCCCAGGAGGACACCCAAGGATGGAGGGACCCATCCCAGGGACATTCAGGTAAGTTCAGGTAAGTATAATTTTTTATTTTTTTCATATTTTTTTTTGGCATAGGGGGGCCTGATTTGTGCCCCCCTACATGCCTCAATGCCCAATGACCATGCCCAGGGGACATAAGTCCCCTGGGCATGGCCATTGGGCAAGGGGGCATGACTCCTGTCTTTACTAAGACAGGAGTCATGTAAATGGCGTCTGGGCGTCGTTAAAAATGGCGCAAATCGGGTGGAGGCGATTTTTTTGCGTCAACCTGACTTACACCATTTTTAAGACGCCCTAACGCCATTTTCCCCAACGCCGGCGCTGCCTGGTGTACGTGGTTTTTTTCCACGCACACCAGGCAGCGCCGTTCTGCTAGCGCCGGCTAACGCCATTCAATAAATACGGCGCCCGCATGGCGCTTCAGAATGGCGTAAGCCGGCGCTAAACTTTTTGACGCTAAACTGCGTTAGCGCAGTTTAGCGTCAAAAAGTATAAATACGGGCCTTAATTCCTTTCCCATCAGGAGGGACATACGGGCCTGAGCCTAGGCCCATTCTGGCACGGACGGGTGCAGATGGGCTTGCCTTAGGCGCGCCCGCTGAGCGCGTCCGCTGTGCATAGCTTGCATCCGGTCTAAATATAGGCCGGAGTACCGGGGAGCTAGCAACTAGGCCGCCGACCCACCAAAAATGTCGTCCGTAACCGTGCTTATAGGGAAGAGAAAAGATGGAGGGCAGATGCCAAGATCGAAGAATCCCTGCCCCCAGGCCACTGAACACAGACCAGGAGGGAGGGAGAAGGAACGATTATCTCCTGAAGGTAAAAAGTGATTAAAGGGATTTGCTGATTACTGCAGACTCTCAATTCTACACAGATAAAAATTAGCCAAATGGTTCCATAAAAACAATGCAGAGTAAAATATTAAAAGGTTTAGGCAGTAACTCAATCCCGCTTTCTCAAACCTAGTAAGAATAGTAGCAGCCAACTTACAATGTTGTCCGCTGCGCGTAGCTTGCATCCGGTCTAAATATAGGCCGGAGTACAGGGGAGCCAGCAACTAGGCCGCCAACCCACCAAAAATGGCGGCCGTGACTGTGCTTATGGGGAAGAGGAAAGATGGAGGGCAGAGGCCAAGATCAAAAAATCCCTGCCCCCAGGCCACTGAACACGGACCAGGAGGGGGGAAGAAGGAACGATTATCTCCTGAAGGTAAAAAGTGACTAAAGGACTTTGCTGATTACTGCAGACTCTCAATTCCACAGAGATAAAAATTTGCCAAATGGTTCCATAAAAACATTACAGAGTAAAATATTAAAAGGTTTAGGCAGTAACACAATCCCGCTGTCTCAAACCTACTAAGAATAGCAGCAGTCAACTCACAATGTCGTCCTGCAATGTGGTGATCATTTGCTTTGCAGCAACAGGGCCAATGAAATCAGCCTGCGCATCATGGAAAGCAGGAGGTAGATATATCTGTTCAGGAGATCCTGTTTGACATGTGAGGAGTCTAGGGATTTCTGTATCAAGTATAGCATCTATGTCACACAGAGCCATATCCCAGTATCTTATCAGTGAAGAGCAGTGCCATAGAAGGTGTAAGAGAGACAAATTCCCACGTTTGTTCCAACATGCTTGGGTCTCAACTGTTGGTCCCCGTAGGTGTATAGTATAAGTAAAGCCTGAATTTTGTCAGGGGTTCCCTCCATGCAGCACAAGTCACCTTACAGCAAGCTCTTCTATGAATGTCATGCCTTTTGTCATCCAAAAGGGAGTAACATATTTCTCCCTCCCTCCTCTTCTAACATACCTCTTCCCCTCAGACAGTGAGTGCTAAACATTTATATACTACTGAAAAAAACATGTTTATCCCCTGTTTTTATGAAGATCTGTCTTACAAATGGTGTTAATTTCCAACTCGTTAGCGGCTTCATAGTGCTGTTAGTGATCCAGTGGCAAAATTGGAGATATTGCATCCTTTCCATTTCAGTAAGGCCATATTCAGATTTAATTTGATGGAACTATTTTAGCCTGTTGTTGGAGAAATTGCCCATGTTTATACATCATGACTTATGCTGATTAGCATAGGTCTCTCCATCTACTGGTGGGACGAATTCAGGATTGCCTATGAATGGTGTGATAAGTGAGGAAATGGTTATTAGTTCCATCCTGATGGCCACCATGCCCAGCCTGCTTTTGTCGCCCTGATATTTCGGAATGAGTATAGACCCCATGCTCTGTGCTTTCTAGGAATCCAGGGGATCTTCCACATATGAATGCCTACTATATTTTGATCATTGAAGCACTAATACTTCTCTAACTCTGACCTGTTTCACTTTAAAATATATCTTATCTGGGCTGCAAGATTATAATTTGACGAATTGGGGATGACCAACCCCCCCCCCCATCTGTCTGTCTCTAGACGACCTGCCTTGTTCTCCTCAGTTCCCACTCCTAAAGAAGGATTCTGCTTTTTATTTTTTTTTACATTTTTGAAGGGTTCTCTATGGGGTTTGCAGTGCGAGTGACAGCATCAAAAAGAATATTCTGGGGAGGATGATCATTTTATTTGCTGCTAGCCAGCCCATCTAGGTCAGACCACCCCTTTGTCACTTATTTGTATCTTTCAGAACTGCCTGGAGTAGCTTGTGATAGAGCAGTTGGGCTGTTCTGTCTAGGGAGGCTGTAATCTTGTGGTCAAGGTGTTGAATATTGTCTTTGGATCATTGTGAAAGATATCTGCTCTGTAGCTCCCTTTCTTTGTCAGTAGGAGTGCTAGTGTCGAGTATTTGGGTATTTTGAATATTTCGAAGCCTAAAATGCTACTGAAGTGACCAGAAGTATGTTGTCCGCACACAGACAGGTTTTGTGGGTGTCTTGTCCCTCCCCTTGCAAAGGCTTTGTGTAGAGAGTGAAAAGATACAGAGACAGGGGGCATCCTAATCTCATGCCTTGCTGAATGTGAATTGCCTCGGGAAATTTGCCATTAACTCTTAACTGTAGTGAAGGGGGGGGATCTTGTAACCACTGAACACCCCAAGCAATAAATTTGGGGCTGAAGCCAAAACGTTCATTGCCTTTTCTAGATAAAGGCCAGTGTACTCTGTTGAATGCTTTTCCTATGCCAACCAAATTGAGAAGCCTAGTTTTCTTGGTTCTTTCTATCTAGTTAATCATGTGTAATATGTGTTTAGTATTGTCAGTGCAATTCCTTCGTGTATAAATCCAGCCTATTCAGGGTCTATTAGGGGTGGCATGTGTGTGCTTAATCTATGTGCAAATATTCTGTGAATAATTTACTGTTAACATTAAAAGGGGTATGGGCCTGTAGGAGGAATACAGCTTTGGGTCTTTACCAGACTGTGGGAATTCTAATATAGAGGCATCGTGCATGGAATTAGCCAGGGTGACTGCATAGAGGAAGGAATTAACAAGTCTTGCCAATAAATAGGTTAAGGTCTAGCAGAGTATGGGAGTGAGCTCATCGGAACAATGGGCCCTGTTTTGTCCAAGACTAGCAATAGCTAGAACAACCTCTGCTATGGTGATTGGTTTTGTAAGCTTTTCTACTTGTGTATTTGTGAGGACAGGAATGCCCGATGCCCCAAAATATTCAGTAATATCTGCTAGAGAGCGGTCTTTGGCATTTATTGTTTATTATAGAATTCTTGGAATGGTTGGGCTGTTTGAATATTGTCTCCTATTCTGACTCACTGTACATTATATCAGTCTGTACCCTATCAATATATATTTATGCTCTTAGTTTACAGCTGATAGACTGCTGTTGACAACTGTAGTACTTCTGCCCTGGTATATTCTGCCCTGTCATTGTCCAGAAGCTTAAGTTGGGCTTGCTTGCACCTAATGGAGCAAGCACCAAGTTTTATGTACCTCTGATCTCATGTGTGTCATTTCTAATTCCCACACCTGGTCCTCCGCTCATTTCTCTTGCATCTCTATATTGTTTTGGGTGGCTATAGCAATCAGGATCCCTCTCACGTCTGCCTTCAGGGCGTCCCATGAAGTGTCCACCCTTGTAGTTGCTCTGTCATTTTTCTGTTAATTGCATCTTTGATTCCGTGTCTGTTTTTAGGACAACTGAGTAGATTCTCACAAAGCCGCCATTTGTGTTAGTTTTCCATGCTGGCAAATCTATAGTGACAATCAAAGGGGTTGTGATCAGATTAGACTGATACCTCAGTTTTTGAGTGAGTGATCTTGGCAACCATCTGGGAGGTCTACTGGAAGTGATCAATTCTCTGTGTGTTCTATTTAGATCAATGTCTTCCTGTTTCTGGTTCGTAGCAATATAACAGAATAGCTTATGAATGAGTCCCTCAAAGTCCTTGGCCTCTCTCTCTCTGTGCATACCTTCAACTCTAATTTTCTGCCTTTAGGAGCAGTTCTCCAAGTCTTCCAGGTGGCTTGAAGGTCTAGGTTTTGATCCCTTAGAGACAACACTTCTTGGCAGAACATCTAATGTTCCTCTTCTCATGCATGTTTCAATTCCTTCAGGGTTGAGACCCTAGTTTTCAAGCCTGTCAAATCATGTTTTAGTTCATGAAACTCTCTGGTTATGATGCTTCTCAGTGATGTTTTGTCTTCCTTCAAACTGTAAAATTATCTTCCATAAAGGAATGGGTGATGGGGAACGTAGGTTCTGTTCATTGTGAGACAATCCTTCTGGCCTCTGGTGTGGGGGTGGTATATCTTCCACTATGGGTCTCTTCTTTCTTTCCTGCAGATTAAGCTAGTATCTCTTTTAAGTTAGAGTCCTTATTCTCCTTATTAGACTCCAATTTTTTCCGCATTCAGTAACTAGGCCAGCTGGATTGCCTGACAGTGTCATAACCTGAAACGAGCCCCAGGAGTGACTCTTGCGCTTGTGACATTATGCAGCCACACACTACCTAAAGAATGTTTATTGATCTTGATTGTGGGGTACTGAAGCCGCCTCCATCTTCAAACGAGTGTGCTGCATTGCAGCACAATGATCCGAGTGCAGGCCCAAGGCTCAGTCAGCAGTGTTTTTGCTCCGCTGAAAGTAGAGCTGGAGCTGATTAGAGACCCTTTGTCACTCTAGGTGTGCTGCAACTATGGGCAATCAACTGTTGATGTACTGTCAGAAGGCTTGGACTTCTGGGGCCGTATCCATCAGATTCCTCCAGTGGGTGCTGGTGCTGTTTGATGTCCTGAACTATTTATACATTGGGTGTTTTTATTGCTATGTGACCTAAGGGACCCTCATGTTCTTGTGGGGCCTAACCATTGTGTCCCTTTGATCAAATAGGAGTGGGGGAACAGGGATCTAATCTGCCAGTCTCTTCTCTCCGCTTCTCTCTCACAGTGTTTCAGTGGGAGCAGTCACCAGGTGATCAATGCACCATGTGAGCAACTTCAACAATGTGCTTACTGGAGTATCACTTATCTATGTTTTTTTGGCAAAGCTTCTTTCTTCATGCATGTCTCAGCGATGGCCTCCCTGCTCACCCCAGTTTACTTATGGGTAGGATCCAAGCCTCCTTTGCCAGTTACACAACTCTGGTGTTTAACATGATGGCTGCCATGACAGGAGCCGCCTCACCACACTGGGGGAGAAAGTAGTTATCTCTGCTAATCAAAGCTATTTTTGGCACCATCCCAGGATCCAGTAGTTCTGCAGAGGTTCCTGCAGTATCCCAGCTGTGGCTAGGGGCAGTAGGATAACTGGGGGGATCTCATGAAACTGAGCTCAGGTGGATGCGAGCAAGGGAGAACCTACACCATCACCATCTTGGCTCCTTTTCTTCCTATCATATAAAGATGAACCTCTGACCAGAAATATTTGGATTGAAGATCTCAAACAGTTTCAATATTGCAGTGAGAATATAAAGCGAGACAAGACAACATTCTCAAGAAAAGTAAAGGTCTAGAGAATTGATACTCCCTGATGATTCCTAAGCACCAAATACAGTCATGCATTCAAGATGGTAATATTCATAATATAAATTTATTTTCAGTGGATCTAATGGGGGCGTTTTACATATTTTTTTGGGTTATACTGAAAATCTGATTTACTGCAGCCTGCGAGGACTGTTGATGAGTAACTATAATCTAGGGAATGTGAATGTAGTTTGCAAATAGGATTTGTAGATGATAATGGAGTTATTACTCCTCTTCTACTGTTTTTCTCAGTTTCTTCACATGGAACATAGGGTACAAATCTAAAACATATTCAGAGATTATTGTGCCAAGTGTCTCTTAACCTACAAAAATATGTAGAAGTAGTTTTAAAGCAGCAACAGTTCCAAATAATTTTTCAACAAACGTAGATGGTGGTAAAAGTATTCAAAAGCTGCAACACAAATCTATTCTTTTAGAATTTTATTGTCCACAATTGTAGACCGTGCACACTCCTACTAATTTTTGTAGCTGTGCTGTTTCTTAGTAGATTGCAGCAATTATGCCTGAATGATTATGAAATAAGAGTTACAATTAAGTGTATTTGTGTAAAATAAAGGGTGTGTGCATTTTATTCCTGAAAATATATCAATTTAGAAAATGGAAACGAATTTGGCGTCATTAGTCTCGGGGAAAATGAATCTGAGAACCACATAATCATAATATGTTTTTAAAAAATGGAATTGCTCAAATATTATTTGTATTTTTCAATATTTTAATCGTAGATTACATGTTTTTCGTATTGCCTTTGTTAGGTCCAGCCACACAAGCAAATGTGCCCTATTCTCCTGTCACCATTAGTTTCTCAATGGCATCAAGATCATGTGAACAGAGAGGTAAGATACTTGTTCTTGTGGATTTCATTGTTGAGGATTTATGCTCGGATGGGGAAGAGGAGATTGTTGGGATGAGGTTCTTATTTTGAGACTAAAATCAAAACCCTTAGTGCCAGATGTAGCAAAATTCCGAATTGCGACCCGCATGTCGCGAGTCAGAGCCACTCGCAATTTGCGGGTCACAATTCTGAATGTTGGATGGTGTCCCTGACACCATCTGCGACTCGCAAGGGGGTCGCAAAGGCCCACTTCATGAATAATCATGAGGTGGGTTGCAATTTGCGACCCCCTGGCGAATGGCGACCCTCACAGGGATAGTGGCCTGCTGGGGACAGCAGACCACCATGTCTGACTGCTTTTTAATAAAGCAGTTTTTTTTTTTTTTGTAATGCAGCCCGTTTTCCTTAAAAGAAAATGAGATGCATTACAAACACGAAAAATGAAATGTTTTTGTTTCATTTTTTCAGGGCAGGCAGTGGTCCATAGAACCACTACCTGTTCGGAAAAAATGTTTACAGTGCCATTCACCACGAGGAAGGGGTCCTTTGGGGACCCCTTCCCGTTTGCGAATGGGTTATCACCCATTTCAGAAGGGTGCAAAATGCGATTGCTTTCCGACTGCGTTCGCGGTCACAAACCAATCCTGCATTGCACTGCGACTCACAATTAGGAAGGGAACACCCATTCCTATTTGCGACTCGCAAACCCATTTTGCGATTCGGTAACCAGGGTACCGAATCGCAAAACGAGGTTTGTGCATTGCAAAGTGCTTTTGCACATCGCAAACAGCTAAATTCGCTGTTTGCGACGTGCAAACTGCTTGCTACACCTGGCCCTAAGTTCTTTGGAAGTAAAGCATTGCTTAAATGAACTTTGTCTGGTGTTACTTAACTACTGAGTTCTTCACCTTCTCAATAAATTGAAGTTCATTCTTGCATTAATGCGTCCAATGCACAGCAAGATTTCTTAAATAGATGTATTTAAGGTCAACTGTCCAGAGATTGTTTAAAGGTGTTTGGTAGATTTGATTGCACAGTTGCTCTATTGATGCTTATGCAGAACTTCCTCTGGCTAAAAGTAAACTACCCGCACCATACTTCTGTTGATAGGACTGAAAGCCAAGATTTCAAAACAATTCAAAATAGCAGAGATATAGTAATCACCCAAACCCAGAGCAGAGCCTACGTGACCAACATCCTGAGATACCTTCTCCCACGCCCAGCCCACAGACCATGAAACATCTTCAAATTCCTCAGCACCGCTCAAAATGTAATCTGCAATGTTTCAAAGGCAGAATCAATGTAAACATTTATTACTTCTGTTTATGCTCCAGCGCCTATTTCCTTGTTCAGAATAACGTAAATCTTCCAAAGATGTTTGAGTCATTCAGAAACTCTGTGATCCTGAACAGACTCCCTAAAGCTACCATCCCAACCTACTGGGTCTCTGAAAACACTTCAAGCCCGAACAGTACCTCAGCATTCTAATATAAAAATGCATAAAACGTTTGCTGTAATGCATTTGGCCATCACAATAAAAAATACTATAAAAACAATCCATACTAACTAAAAAACGACTTCCCTGCTTTAGAACAGATTAATGAAACCACTTTTCTCAGATGAAATTCATTTGCAGTTTCTGCAGGTAGGTCATTCCCTGTGGTACCGCAGCCGCTTTTTCTTTCAGGCTGAACAAAGAAGTTTCTTCTAATACCACTGGCAAGGCGAATAGGACCCCTGCGTTCTACTCACATGTTTCCAGCAGACAGCCGTGAATGAGGGTTTGCTGCAGAGAAGCAATTCGGCCTGTTTAAAATCTACGTATACTGTATCGTGGACCAAATCCTACTTTTTACAATAATTTTTTGCGCAGCCAAGAACTCTCATAATCTACTATATAATGTGCTATGCCTCTGCCAGACCTGCATCTTAAAAAGAGTTGCAGGGGTTGCGCATCGGTCACGTGGGCATCAGCTCAAATCTACTCGCTTCTCTTCGACCACCTTGTTACATTTCAAGCCCATTTTTAAACAGTTGTCATAATAATCTGTAACAAAACATACTGTCATAGCTACATCAAAAACATCAGTGAAACGTTTTGTCTGAGCCAACCTGTAATGTCCGTTTTTCTGTTGACTCTATTCTTGTCTGTTAGTTAACTCTGCAAATACACAAGTACTGTGAGGGTTAACATGCGTGAGACACCAGAGCTCTGCTCTGAGATCAAAGTGGCATTCAAAGTGCACCCTACTTTTATAGAGTGACAACAGCACTCTTCTCTTGGGCTCTGAGAGACTGATGGCGGTAACAGCGTAGGTGCGGGGACTGGCATTTTTACCTGCAGCTGCTGGGAAAGATGCAGACCGCCCTTTCCATGTGAAAGCTCATTACACTCCTCCTAGCCATGGTCCTACTTCCCCATTGTGTGGAACATGATTGGAGAGTGACTAGGTCACGTGCGATTGTGGTTGAGTTGAAGCTTTATGCACGTCTAGCCAAGTGCAGGTGGACTTCTTTTTAGTGTGTGTGTGTGTGTGTGTGGAACTGCAGTGCATCTGCAAGAGCGCTACCAGCCCCTCACATCCTTTCTGCAGAGGACAGCCACTCCGAGGAATTTGACCTACTGTTGTCAGTAGATTCTTAATCTACCTGGACCAATTTGAACCAGTCTGGGAAACGTTTGCCCCGAACATAACCCCTATATGCCCTTCTGGGATTAAAGGAAACCCTTATTCAACGTTTGCAGGCGCTTTATTTGTCACATCTGACTGTATGCTTGGTTTCTTGACCAGTAGGTTGTTTCAGAATATTTTGTCATTCAGGGTGGCGCTGTACCAAACTCTAGCTGAGAAGACTAAGTCGCAAAGGTGGCAATCTGCTTCTAACTACCTTCCTTCCAGTCTGGGCAAGACCAGGCCCATGACTGAACAGAAGGTGCTGTTGGGATCGCCCATTACAAGGAGATGACAGTGGGCTGTGCCCTTCAGGTAGAGTGCCACTTGCCACTTAGGTCTAATACCTAGCCAGTTGAAGAAGAGCCGCTCTGGGATTACACCCCCTCCAGCCAGCTGCTTCAGTTTCCATCAACACTACTGTCTGCATCACCTGTGACCCAGGGGAAGAGCTTCATCCACGACTCTGACTGTGCTGTGGCGAACATTGTGTGAACCTTCCAAATGTTTCCAGTGATCTTGAAGATTACATCCACTTCACTGCTATGCCTCAGAATTCCGAGAGGCAGCTAGAGGAGTCTGAATCCAGAACCATTAACCCATTGTTGCCATTACAAGTTGTTTCAGAATTATTTGTATTTGAACCCCCAACCCCAAACCCAGAATGCACATTCAATCTCATTAAGAGTTTGCAGGGAACTGGAAATCCTCCAGTTTCTTCAGAACATTCTAAGTAAGGAGTCTAGTCCGTCTACAAGCTGTCATTCCACAACTTCATCATGCCTATGGTAGAGGATGCCACCTGGCTGATTCTATTCTGCATTTAGAGCGCCCTTCAGAATCGGAGGATTTTAAATTTCTTCCAACCTCTAAATGAGGCTAATTGTTTCTACCTTTATCTTTGCTGCTTCTGGTGGCCAATGTCAGTGGCCCAGATCTGGAAGTGCGGGAAGGTCCTTGCCTTCACGAGCAAACCACAAGCCACTATGTGCTCCCAGGCTAGATTGATGGTGAAATGAGCAAAAAATGTGAATCTAACCACACAACACAAATATGAAGATCAAAGCCTTTGGCAAAAAACCAAGTATAAAAAGCCTGAAAAAAGCATTTATTTTATAAATAAAACAACAAATGCTGTTTGCCTAGAAAGAGCTCATATACTGTCATGGCCTGGGATTTTCAAAGCAAGCTCAAAATCACAGCCAGTACCTAATAACTAGAAAAGGGTGGGGGATGGCTGTTCAGTGAAACCTGCCTCAATCCACTCATATGATGATTAGTCCTGAATGGACAGAATATAAGAGTCATCGAACTCCCAGGCAGTTGCCCAGTTGCCCAGATGATCAGGTAAGGAGTGTCAGTTCATGTTTTAATGCATGGGCACTCGCAAACATTTCATCAGGGGCCAACAAGTTTGTCTGTGGTGTGATCAAGGGCCACAGAGTTGGCAGCCAAGGATAGTGGACATGTGTAAGGTGGGCTCGGCATGAGTACTCCCAAACATTTTCCGTGGGGCCTAAAAGTTTGGTCTGTGATATGACCAAGGGCCGCACTGATGCCGGCAGTGGTGGTGTGGGAGTAGCGGGTGGTTTGGTGGTAAGGTGGACATAGGGGAAGTGAGGCATACACATCTAGAGGCTGAATTGCACAATGAGAAACCAGAAAACCTGGGTTTAATCCTGGTTTCCCCACTTTACCCAAATTGTGTGCTCCTAGGCATTTGTTTTATTTCACTCTCCCTCCTTTTCCTTCAATATCATATATGAGGACCTCGAAATACATGACTTAATGATATGTGCTCTACAAGACATTTTCCTGTGTTTGACCTAATAAAGTATAATGTTGTTCATGCATAGAAATAATCCAGTCCACTCAAAAGTGGACTTGCATCTTATTTCCCTATTGGCATTGTTGTCATGGGGTTAGACGCTCTTTCTAACTTCATGTTTGAAAATCATCTCTATGTATTCTCAATGCACTGATATAATCTGATAACCTATAGTGAAATGGTTCTGCATGTTAATAAAATACACTTTTTGAATTTTGAAGAGACTTTTCATATTTTTATACTTTTTCTGCAAGATGTCTTAAAAGTGTTCCTAAAGTTAAACAGTGAAGGACTCCGTAGTTACTTGGTTTCTTTAACATCAATTTAAATAAATACTTGTCTGTTTATTTAACATTTTCGTTAAGTTTAGTGCTGAATCGAGTAAACAGCATCCAAGTGCTTCAGTGGACTAAGTGGCCACATGTAACGGTCAAGAGGGCTGCACGCAGCCTTTGGGCCGTGCTTTGAGTATCAGTGGCTATGGGGAAGCAAAGAATGTATGAGTGGTGTCTTAATTGCACAATGTGAAACCAGAAAACTTGGGATCAACCATAGCTTCTCATATGACCAAATTGTGTGATCCTAGGCAGTTGTTTGATTTCACTTGACTTCATTTTTCTTCATTATCACATATCCGAGGACCTCGAAATACATGACTTCAAGCTCTGCGCTGTACGTGTGTGTTTGATGTTATAGATTATAATGGTACCCATATGTAATAGCAAATCATGCCACCCAGAGGGTACACATAACAGCTGACTTGCCTCTAACATCAGTATTAGCATTGTTGTCAGGGGAGGGGGGAACTTGAATGTATCTAAATTCTTGTTTATTTGAAACATCTTTTGAAACAAAATACCTGCTCATGTGAACATCTGCACTTTGACAAGTGTCTTTAACAAATGGTTGTACTTAGTTAAAAAAATACTTCTCAATGCACTGACATAGTCTGACGTACTAAGGTGAAACCCTTCTTCTTGTTAGTGAAATAAATGTTTATATATTTGAAGAGACCTTATCATATTTTTACACGTTTGTTGCAAAATGTCTTTAAAATGAAGGCTTTCCTAAAGTTAATGGGTGCAGGACACCTTAGTTATTTCCTTCCTTTAACTTCAGCTAATCTGTAAAAAAAAGTGCCCATTTATTTAACATCTTTCTGAATGTTAGTGCTGAGTCACGCAAACAGCAGCCTAGTGCTGCTGTTGATCAGGGAGCTGCTTGTACAACTCAAGAGGGTCTCAAGCGGCCCCCAGGCGGTACTTTGAGTATTACTGTATTAGCGGGTATTAGATGAGGCCCAAATATCAGTAGCCATACTGCTCTTAGATCAGGGCCACAACGAGCCAGGGATCTGATTCTTCTGACAGGCCAGGGGCATTATGCCAAACACAGGCAAAGCACCAGAAACACACCCCGCCTACCGTAAACTAAAACCATGGAGGACCATGGTTCAACATGCAGAAGATATTTGTCACCATTTGATATTATTGATTTATTACATTTTGTGTGACCTGAGTTAACTAATTGAGCAAGGGAACCTTTCTTTTTGAAGCACTGCTTAGTTTATTGACATAGCTCAGTGCATCAGTGCCTGCTTTTCGGGATGTGCTCCCTTGCGGTCACTTTCAATGCTGCACCAAAGAAGCTCCAGGGCGCCTTACAGGGTCAGAGTGCTATGAATCTTCTCTGTTTTTGTTACTCTGTAGTGTTGATTTTGATCAGAAGAATTACTAAAGAAAACCACCCACTGCTATGAAATATGTTTGTTTTTGAGGTGCGAGCAAAGTACGGACAAACATGTTTAATTGTAATTGTTAAGTTGTATAAACTCAGTTTCCACACATTTTCAAGAACTCGGCATTTAGTTGATTACAACCCATTAGGGAGAATAAAGAACGTAGTAAAGTACACGAGGGTTGGATTAATGCGAATGCGTTTATTAAAAGTAGCTAAATGCATTTGATGTAGTTATTTTGTTTCCTACACAGTGAATGGACCTGAATTTTGAAATGTAGCCGTGTTTTCTATACATTTGACATACCGAGATTACATACGTGGGTCATTAATGAACTGTGTAAAACGCAATAAATTAAACAGCTTGCATAAATGTGTTGAATTTGCCTGGTGCCAAGTTTGACTACATCTCTCTCTGATAACCTCAGTAAAGAATATCATTGTTTGGACTTTAAAATATGTATAGCCTTATTGGTGTTTGAGTGAAATGACCTAGAGATCCCGTTGGTCTGCACGGGTGGAATCCTCACTTCGCTTTTGTTCTTTGCAGGCTGGATAGCGCGGGAGTTTGCAGCGCCCTCTGAAGACCTTGAGCGGAAGGCCCTGTACAGATGGGCTGTGGAGCGACTGCAGCTTGCTCAGATACAAATGTAATTTACACTTCACGAACTAATATTTGCTGTGTGCATCAGACTGGTGTTTGCAAAACCCCTCAAGTTTGTGGGAAAAAAGGGATATCAAAGTGTGACGTACAGGCCTTTGTCAGGAGATTAGTGGACATGTCTTGTCACTCCTTAGTCCCAGGAAGCCATGACTGAGGCTAAGAGCATCTCAGCATCTATGTTACTACCGTGTCTGCTCATAACATTTTAAAATCACCTTGTCTACCACTTCCTTTTCTGCCTGTTGTTAAACATTACCTTTACCTCAACACCATCACCTACCTTGTTCATACCTGTACTCCATTCAGGTACCCTAACCTGGACCTTTACTTTACCTCTACCCTGACCATTAGAGTTTCCCTATCGGTAAATCTAACCTTAAATCTCAACTCTAACCTTAAACATTTCCTTTGACCATTTCCTAATCCGAAGCTACCCCTCGCTGTTCCCGAAACCTAACACTTCCCATAAATGTATTTCTTACCTCGGCCCTCACCCTAAACCTATCCTTTCCTCTAACTTTAACCCTGAACCTATTATTAATCATTACCCTAACCCGATGTTAAATGAATTTCTCACCTCCACCCTCGTTGTAACACTTTCCCCAACCCTAACATTAACCCTAAAGCTTTTGTTTGCCATAACTCCGAAATGATACCTTACTCTTATCCTGGCCCTAAACCTTGTTTAATCTCTTTTCTACCTTTTCTCTCACACTAGTTACTTTAATTAATAATGAAAGAAAATTGTCTTCAGCTAAAGGCAAGTCATGAGGTGAAGTTCATGAGGTAATGGGATGTGAGTTAATGGTTCACCCGCACCTGACCTGACCTAGGCTGTCCTCGGGCCTGTTCCGGTGAAGCCTAATTGTTTAAGGCTGGTGAGAGCAATGCCCCAGGTGGGATGTATATGTGCTGTAAGTGTGCTGCCAGCAGTTTCGGTTTTGGTATGTTGTAGAGTGCAGCACTCTGGGAACTGAAACAAGCAGCAGCCGCTGGAATGTAGGCTGAGCGGGGAGGAGGGGGGCAAATGTGGTGCTTGTGCGTGCGTGCATGCAAGGTGAGTGGTGTGTGTAAAGAAAAAGAAAAAAACACTTGCCTGGCTTGTTGTACGACGTGCGACGTCCTCCTCGCTCTGGTCTCCTCAGGCTCAAGCAAATTTCCTTAAGCAATCCTGGCGCTCCTTTCATGCTGGTTACCGGCATGAAAGAAGCATCAGGATTGGAGGGAGCAGCCTATCTCAGTGCTCTTAAGAGTACTGGAGGCCTGTGCCTTCTCTAACCTAGCTATCTTAAGACACCTAGGTTAGAGAAGTTTAAAATGCGCATGTCTGGCTGGCCGCGCAAGACAGCCCACCAAAAAGACATGCACTTTAAACTGTGCACAGTTCACTGTTGCCACTCAACAGCAGGGCCCCGCCCTGCTCTGAAACACTGTTCAGGACGGGAGGATGGAAAATAAAATGGTAATAAATTAATTTTATTACCATTTTATTTTTCATCCCTAGCTTGCATTTTAGGCAGAGGGTGACGCTGCTCTGCCCTAAAGGAGGAACGGCTGCTGGAAAAAAGCTCCCCCTGCCCCCCAAAATCTGTCTCCTCTGCCTCCTCACTCCCCCCACCTCCTGCCCCATCCCCTTTCCAACTTATGTCTGGGTGTCTGCTCATTTGCTGTGAATTTCCATGACCTGCAGGGACCCACAGAGATAATAGCGGAACCAGAGGTATGTTAGCAAAACATATGCGTGTTTCTGTAACTAGTCTGTCCTAAAGTCAGTGTATTTCTCGTTTACAAATCTGTGTGCTGCCATTGTGCAACTCCTCATCGCAGGTTCACCATGACAATTCCATGTTGCTGTAAGATAGTGTTAGAAGTACCCTCTGTATGGTCCGTAGGTGGGAAGCTGGTTGATATGGTGCTTGCATCATATTAGTCTAAGAAATCCTAAATGCCCATCTATTTTTTAGCAAACTATGGCCACATTTATAATATTTCAATTATATGCATTGTAAGAATAATGAGGATCTCTATACATATTTGGGACATCAAAGTGTGTGAAGTTTGGTAGCTCCGTTCGCACTGCCTCTCCGTGAGGTCTTGCGTTTTACCAGTCAGGAAGAGTATTTGCACCCCAGTGCTCAAAATATTGTAACAAACAATCTAAAGTTTATTAAAAATCACACAACCTATGTTTGACCCCTCAATCTGATGATTCTTCTGGTAAATATTAAATCATCCCTCGCCTTCTCGGTGTGCAAATTTGCATAGAAGTCAACGGATTCTGAGCTGGTAATCCAAGAAAAATTGAGGACCCTCAATAGCTGGGTTACATCACTTGTGCCTGGTTCCACAGAGCTATTGGCTCATTGGAGCACATGAAATTTCCTTCAAGCATGTAACATCAGGCATTACAACATAAGGCACCGTTTTATGTAAAACTAAATCACTTTCAGCATGATGAGCCAAAAAGGAAATCTTAGGTTAACACTTAGAGAAGCAATAGAGCACAATCTTTTAAAGGAAAATATTAATACCCCAGTGTGGTTACTGTGACCTCGCCACCTGTGGCTCGCCTCTATTGGGTGAGACTGGACCTGAAATGAGACATAAGGGGTGGGTGGAGTAAAAGGACATCTTGGATTTCAGCTACAGGTCAAATGTGCTTTCAAATGGGTGGTCGAGATTGATTCACATGGATTCTCCCCTTTAATTTCCTTCTTTGCCAATAGACTGTGTTCTGGAGGTTGGATTTTGACTTCTTCCCTGATTTTGTTGACCCTGGAAAACCCTCCTCCCACCTGCCTAGCGAAATAGATAGGTGTTACTGACATTAGAGTCCCATGTTACCTTCAAAGTGGAGCCCCACTGCAGCAACACTTGTGGAGCGGTATGTTATAATCTACTGTTGGTGTTCTCTTTCTTGCCCTGTTCAGATTAGGTGAAGATGTCATGGAATATTTGCCTGCTACTTGGTATCTGGGGTGATAGTTGGAGGAGTTTGAGGCTAAGCTGAGAGTTATCCTTGTCCACCTATGCAAAAGTGATATGTGCCCCTGTGTACACGTGCTGTCTCCCTGACAAGCTGTTTCTTAAATGATCATTCATCTTCTCATTATAACAGAGTGCTCATGTCCATCAGTTCAAGGTATGATGTGCATAAACAGAGACTTGTGGTATCTCTCAGATAACAAATACACCGGGTCACAGATTCATTTAATATTCATGTGCGTACTTGAGATGTTCACTAGGTTGTTAGACTGCAATATCTAAAATTCTGAGGGTGTCCTCACAAGGACCACTTATCTTTTATGAACCAATAACTCGAGCAGCTGGGAAAAAACAAAAACATGTAAATGTGCGCTACTCACACTTAAGGTTGGGCAGAAGAGACCACATCTTGGTTTGATGTCTTTGGAAATTTTGACACGATGCAACACCAGAACACCATGCCTCCACAGGCAGAATACTACTTGTAGCTGAAAGACCAACGTTATGGAGCTTTCGGGAGTTCTGTATTTCAGTTCCCCTGACAGGTCAATCTCTTGGTCAGTCAGTTTTGCTGAACTTGCCCATAACTCCCCACAGTCAGTGAATCAAGTACAGGAGAATGAAAAAAGGAAAACGTTGTACACTGAATGGAAGGGAATCAAAAAGGATTCTAAAGGTGAAGTTTTTTGACCCACCTCTATTGGTAGTTTCAAAGAACTTCAGACTCAACGTACTAGTTGCATTCTTGCTCGTTATTATAGGAAATTGTATACCTCTTCCCCTACCATTTCTTGCTGGCTCTGTTGAAATATTTATAAAGCACTTCATGCACCTGGTGAGGTCATGACCTTCTCCGAATTGCTTCGGATTCCTGGGTGCTATTTAGAGTGTATGGTTGAAATAATGGTGTTTGTAGTTTAGTCTGTATTGAACATGTTGGGTGAAGTGCATAACATTTGAACAACGTGGAAACATGGTTCATCTAATGTCACTATGCACAGGCCTAGAGAATAGCAGAGTTTGTGAGGATAGGCACTGCTACACATGAAGGCACTTAACAACTTTATGGTGAACAGTATGAAATATAGAACCTGACATTGATGTCACTGAGCTCAGCCAACCCGGTATATGGATTTCAACCAGTATCTTAAAACCCTTAACTCATTTAAGGCATTGTTAAGACACACAGGGGATCACAGAGGACCAGCTGACATAAGGCAACCAAGGGCCCTTTTTTTGGTGCTGTTAAATCACAAAGGAATGATATGGGCAGGCCGTCAAGTAAAGGATCAGCCTATTGGAAATGCAGTTAAACCCCCAAGGGAATATACTACATGGAGTCCACACCCAAGAGATAGATGGTCCACCCATTAGCGGTGTTTTTGAGCCCCTATGTGAGTACTATATGAAGTCCATCCATGAGTTAACACAGAATCAGACTAGTGAAGGGAATGTTAAGATCCCCAGCTATATGTCCAACTGGGACTGATAAAAGACCAACCTATTGAAAGTGCTGTTAGACCAACAAGGGAGTACTATATGAAGCACTCGCAGGAAGGCCTCTTAACCTTTCTGCCCTTCTCCCGGATGGTGATGCTGGTAACGGGGAGTAGCATTCCACAGAGAAAGGCCCAATGACAGTGATATCAACAAGAACTCAAGGCACCCATTGACAAGAGAGCATGGGTCGGATTCCATTGGTTTAACACCTAGAATAAGACTCTCACGAACCAGTACTCCACATAAAAAACTGTCTCTGAACAAGCGCTCAGTTCAGTGGATACAATCTTTTACATAAAAAAAGAAAAATGAAGCAAGTATGAACAATCTGCCATAATGGGTGTTCAATATCTTGAAAATAAAGAACTCACACAAAAAGAAATGAAACACTAATTTTAGTAATTAAATACATATTTGAAAGAGCCTTCTCAGTTTCAGATTTAGTGTGTCATCTGCCAATAAGTAAACAAGTGTCACCTATTCAACCACAGATCAAATTCTGCCAAAGAAATGAGAAAAAATAGAAGTAATTTTTTATTAAAACAGGACATTTACCAGACTCGATATTTAATTCACAAATGTACTCTTGAGTCTAAGGCTATTGTTAACAGAGTGTCAGTGATCTGATTTAAGCAGAAATGCACATTTCCACCCAATCCGCATTATGAGAAATGCCGCAAGACTGTACCATCACTGACACATCTTGGCCAATGAAAACCCGTCTCGGGCCGGCCAAACACACATGCGCGGTAGGCTCTCTCCAGCCTGGCAACTGTGTTGCCGGGTTGGAGACAGCCTCCAAAGGCTCCCAGGGTGCATGAGCAGCTTCAGGATTGGCCGCAGGGCAGGCTGGGAGGCTGTACCTGCAGCGACGGGAGAGAGGAGCAGAGTGGCGTGTGGAGCGGAGGTAAGGTTTTTAATTTATTTAATTTTATGTTTTCAATGTTCCCCCCACCCTCTCCCCTGCGCGCCGGCCGCCCAGCCCCCTGTGGACCCCACAAGCCACGACTGGGTTTCAGTAGAAAACAGTTAGTTGCAGCTAACAGCTAAGACCATGTAAAATCGAATATATATATTCTCAATACAAGTCAATGTAACTTGACCATGCTACAGAAACTTGATATTTTCAGAGAAAACTTATTCAATGATCACATGTCTGGATTTTCCCCTCAAGAAAGTGCCGGATGGCCTTAAAGGGGAGACATAATTTATACACACAATACTAGCTCAATCATTCTCACAAAATCATGCTTCCCTTGCCAGTTTTGAAAACGATGTTGAAAAAAGGGAATTCCCTTTTTCACATATTTTCTTGCACACAGTCAGTAAGGATACCAGCAGTAGCAAAATAAATCTTGTAATATTTCAAAAGGGTTTCCCTTTACCTATCTAAATACTTTTAACAAACCCTGTTGCAGCTGACTAGAGCTCTAGAGCACCAACAGAAAAATGACAGAAATTGTCAGTGGATCAGCTAAAATATATGTGCTGATTATGACTTTGGCGGTAAGTACCGCCGTGGTGATGGCCTCCAGCATACCACCACGGCGGCGACCATCCGTCCGCCAGATTATGAGCACTGCCTGACTTTCGCCACAATAAGGGCGGAAATCCGTCAGTGTTCATACTGGCGGACGGCGGTGACCTGGCACTGCTACCACCAGCACCGCCCTGCCAATGGAATGCCGCAGCCGTATTTTGAGCTGAAATACGGCCTGGGGTGTTCTGGTGGCGGGCACTGCTGGCGGTAGCAGCACCCCTTCCCGTTCCCTGCCGGAAGACCTCCTGCCCCAAGGATAAGACGGGCTTCCGACAGGGGAGGGGCCGGGAGGTTAGGGGTTGTTGTGTGTGTGTGCCTGTGTGTGAGAGTGTGTGTGTGAATGCATCTGTGTTTGTTGTGTTGTATGCATGGTTGTATGCGTGTAAGAATGGTGAAGTGAGTGCATGTCTGCAGGTCAGTGTGCCTGTGTGTAAGAATGTGTGTGAGTATGTCTGGACGAATGCGTGTATGCCAGTGAATGCGTGTATGCCAGTGAATGAGTGAATGCGTGTGTGGTTGTGGGGGCAGGTGTGTGGTGGGTGCGTGCCTGCGTGTGTGTGCATTTAGGACAGTTGTCTCCAAACTTTTTTATGTCGCGCCACCCCAGTTGAAAAATAAAAATCATTGGGCCCCCCCTAAGAAGTTTGCACAATTATTTTATAAAGATGCCAATGTTTAAATATGTCTAGACCTATTTAAACATTGCCGTTAAGTACTGTTACCTTTTTAAAACTGCAATAACATGCTTCTGCTTCTGCTTAAAACAAAGGCCTGTTATCTGTATAATGCTTCTTTAGCCCAGGGTCTGGTGCCCCCCCAGGGATCACTTGAGGCCCGCCCCCCCAGTTTGAAGACCTCTGGTTTAAGGGGTGGGGGGTGAATGCGTGTATCGGAGGAGGCGGGGTGTTTGAATCGAGGGGGTGGGGTGGGGATGGGTTTTTGGATTTGGGGATGTGGGGGATGTCAAGTGTGTGTTGGGGGTTGGGGGAGCCGGCTACCGGTGACAGGGAAAGGATTCCCTGTCACCGGTAGGGCCTACCGCCATGGTTTATGTGACATTGCTAACGCCACGTAAACCAAGGAGGTAGGCAGGCTCATAGTGCCGCCAGCGTTACTCTGTGGGCTGCAAGGTTGGAGATTGATACCTCCGACCCAGTGGCTCATACCGGCATGGCGGTGTGAGTGCAGAAGTGGCGGGTTGGCCGCAGCCAGTCCGCCACACTCATAATATGGCGGTATGTACCGCCAGCCTGTTGCCGGTACTACCACCACATTAACCCTGGCGGTCAAAAGACCGCCATGGTCATGATGACCCCCAGAGTATCTTAAAAATCAGTTTCTTGAAGGTCAGTGGTGCTCCATCCAAACATAGACGGTGACTATTCTTAATGGCTCTCTTTACCTAATCCCAATTAAATTAATGTGTTTGATTTCATATTTTTAATCCGTAATGCCATTTTCATCCAGTCTTGGACATCAGCTGGTAACTTTTTCACAAATCATGTAACTATATGCGTAGGTCTTAATTTTGTTGACTTATGTTTACAGAAACAAGCAGTTGTCCAAGCTGAAGGAGGAAGGCTTTGATAAACCAGTTATTCTTCATCACTACGGGGAAACCAGAAAAGATGCCTTCTCCAAATTTAAGAAGACAATGAAAAGCTCCCAGTCTTCTGTGCTCCTGGATGGGAAACCCCAAATCCCGCAGATCAAACAGAGCAATCCATCCTTGAAAAAGCTGCACTACTCGCTGATTGATGGCTCCTCTTTAACATAATATCCTTTACCTAGAGCCACTTCTTTTGACGGTGTGTTCTTTAGCCTGTCATCAGATGGGGATGTGCAAAACATAACCACATTGTCTTCTCACTTCCACTGTGTATGTTGACTGGTCACAATACCGAAAGAAATTATGTAACAGCAGAGGGAAAATCCTTCCTTCACTCATCTGGTGACCGTCGCCTTTAATGTTATTGGGTGTCTTCTGAGGGTGCTAATGGATGGTAGGACCTAGAAAAGAGCTTTCCATGTGGCTCAGCTATCAGTAGTCTTGCTTTATGAACAATAACTGCTGGTATTTGCCTTCCTGACAAACCTTCTATAGCTGTTGTGACTGAGTGTGACGTGGGCTACGTGCGCCTTTTGCATTTGCGCCTGCCTCTACCCTTAAGCTCTACCCTTATCCCTTCTACAGACTCAATATTATTTCCATAAAGTTTATGTGACTGTAGTTGAGGGGAGATGCCCTTGGTAAAAAAAAAAACATGACAATGTCAGGTGAGTGCTGTGAGAAGTAGGAGAGTTGAGGCAAGGGGAGGAAGCAATGGCTCCGGAACCTGTAATGCCGGAGGAAGGACTGGTTGGTCGATGCTGAAGATCTGTGTCAATCAAGTGGAAGCCTGAGCGAGGGTTGACGGCAACAAGAAGATGGCAAATGCACTTATGGCAGCTTCTCCCCTGCTTAGTTTAGTGGGTGAGTTTGATCTGGAAGTTTTTCTGAGTCATTGGGGAAAACATGGCATGAAAGGAGGAAGCGGTGGGCAGATTTCGAACTTGGAAAGTCGTTTGGATAAGTGTTCTGCAAGATATGGAAGACTGCATGCTTTTGTGCTTGCTACTGGCAATCCTTGTTTTAATATCGGGTGAATTAACAGTAAAAACCAGCCCAGCAGACTGTAAAACAGGCCCACAAACAGCCAAAGACGTAGTCCCACACACCCACCTGTCACCATCTGATTGGGCACTGCCTAATTCTCCTACATGCCAGTCTGACCTGGTTTATGGACATTAGGAGCATGAAAGAGTGAGTGGGCCTTCTGAAGTGTAAATGTGACGTTTGGGTGAAACAGTGATCCTTGCAGTAGATGCATTAATCTGCTGAGTCATCCGAGCTGTTATTTCACTTAGTTACAGGGCTATAACTGCTCATTAACAGCTGCTTCCCACCACCGGCATGTGGGCTGTTATGCTGTTAGTTACATATAGATACACACCTGCTGTCCCCATTTGCTTCTTACCTCTGCTGCAAGCTTTCACTTGACTTTAGGAAGGCTTAGATTGCAGGCAGATCACAGAAATTAATGTCCGAACTCAAAGCTTGCCACAAAGAATTTTCTTTTGGGTTTATTCATCGATCCACAGAGTTGGTGAGGGATTATTTTTGCTTTTGCCTGAAAAACGAACTGTATGAAAGAAAGTATCCCAAGCTGCATGCCTCCTCTATAATGTAGATATTTAGATCAATTCCTACAAGATGCAGACATGTTATTCCTACAGACCTGCTAGGAATAAAAAAATAATTTAGAATTAAATAACAATAGGACACAGGTTAACACCAAAAGATGAACTCGCTTAAACGGTGAAGAAGTGACTAGTTTAAATTAACCCAGATTTCTCTCCATCTTTAATAATAAAAAAAAGATTAAAAGTGCAAGTTTCCTGTTTGCTTTCCTACAGTTAGCCTTTGCTTAGTACTAAATATCTGAGCATTCATCAGGTATTACAGTAGGTTCAAAGTGGCGGGTTTGGCACACATCTGCTGGTAAATTCCTTGACTTTTACTCTAGCTATCCATCGGGACGTCTTGCCATATGTCAGAGCTATTCTGGACTCGCGTGTGGTGGTCTGTACACCAACATATATGGCAACTCTCCAGAACACACAATTCTTGGCACCTTCACGCCGTTTGGATTGGGCAGTGTTTGTCTTCCCAACAGGTAAATATAACACACCTGGGCATATGCCTCTAGCAACAGTTCTTATTGCAGGTCTAAGAATTAGGACTGTGCACTCCACCAGAAACTGACTGAAAAAATGCAGAGGGGGTGGTTACTTTGCCAATCAGAGGAGGAAGAGGAGCCGGGGGGATAAGATTTTGGGATGCACTGTTCACAAGCACTTCTTGAGATGCAGGGATGCCTCTCCAGTTAGTTGATGATACAACTCTTCTCTATTTTCAATGTAGATATTCAGGCATTGATTACATCTAATGCCGACTGTGTAATGTTGAGAGATTAGGTGGGAGATGAGTTATGAGATTAGCAGAAGCCGCACCATATTTAGAATTTAGGTTGAAGGCTAATTTTGAAGTTTGATATGGACTTTAGAAGATCTTCTCTGGTGGTCATGGTCAAAGCGCTCACAGCAGCTAGACCAACCAAGGCCTTGCATTTAGGTTAGCCGGTCCAGACACAGTGGTCGCCTGGCCTTGCATTCAGTGTACATCTGAGAGAGTGGGTATCATAATGCACATATATACGCCCACGTGACCGACTGTTGAGGCGCATTTTCCAACTAGTAAAGAATGATTATTATAATTCATTCAGAGACTGGTAGCGTCATCTGTATTAAAAATAGGGTCATAGGGATGGCGCTGAACATTGTAAGATAGGAAGACAGCAAATAATGAAAATGATTTTCCACATTTTGTTAAATAACATATGCTATATTTGAACTCAATGATGATAATATTACTACCACTACTAGTACTACTGGTGTTACTACTACTAACGACACAGAAGTATGTAGATGCCTGTATCATAGCTGAACTTCCCTTCTCGTGCGGTGGATAATGTGACATATTAATTGGTGATTTTATGTAAGGAGCTGATATCTGTTAGTGAGTGTCCATATACCCACTGTGGAAACCCTGGCCAAACAGATCAGCATCCCAGGCCAGAGTAATCACTAGTATGGTAACTCAGTGGGCTAATGCACCATCTGGAGAAGATTGTGTACAATCTGTGGACCTTGGATGTAATGAGTACCTTTCAATCAATTATTAACAGCATCTCCTGTCAACCCAGTATGGATTGCCCTTCCTTATTCTTTTGCTGCCTCTTGTTTCTGCCTTTATCCTTGTGCTGTGGATATTCCAATGTTTAAGCACCATGTTATAGAAAATAAGCATAAAGATATTGATCAGTTATAATAATGTCCGTGTTTCACCGTTATGTTATCGGGTCTTATGCGTAACAACTCACTCCCATGGGAGTATCCCGGCGCTAATGCTATATTACAACACAGTGTAAGGCTTGCTGCCGGGCTTGCGGCTTTAGAGTGCTGTGGGTCACAGGTGCTGCCATGCAATGTCACCTGTTTGTATACCAGCATGGTGTTTTCATACTGCTGGGTGCCTTTCATGTTGGGTTGTCCTTGGTGCACCCACTTATATAATGAGAAGAAACTGCACTGCATAGATGTCATCGCTAGTGCCAAGGTATTTGCCTTTAGTGACTACCCAGTGGCCCATGTAGGATGGGGGAGTGCAGTTGTGGAAATACACCTACCGTGAGATGTTTCCTTACATAAGGTCCTTATGAGAGCAGTGCCGGGTGGCTAGACTCGGTAATAGAGCCAGGTTGCCCCACCTCCTGTGCGGGGAAGAAAGCACGAGTTTGTGCGTCATCCAGAGACTCTGAGAACAGGCGCGCGGGGCGGCAGTCTGTTGCCATAGCAAGGACACGGAAGTCACTGCAATGGCGTGTCTGGTATGCAGAACTCAAACAAACGACTTCCATAGGATCGCCTCGCCATCCATAATGCATGGCCCAGAAACTGTTGCATTGCTGCGTGGTGTATGTAGGGGCCCCAAGGCGTGTACCCCTTGTTGTTAGCAGATGTACAGCATTGACTTTTAACAATATTAGTGAAGTGCGTTAAGTAAAATCATCTACTGCACGGAAGTGCATTTACTAACTTAAAGCACTTGTCACAAGTTTAGGCAGTTAGCAGGAGGCTGGTGTCATAATGTCACGTGGCACATAGGACCTAGCGAGTGTTTATTTTGCAATCTCTTCATTGCTGTGTCATATTATTTGCTAACCGTTTAAAATGTCCATAAATATATCCACAAGTGCTTTCCTGTGTGTTTACCATATGTACAAGCCAGAGACGTTCCAGCACGGACGCGTGGTTGCCAAACTGCCCGCACTGTTCTTGAGCACGTGACGTACCCACAAGGTGGCCTAGATAGTGAGTGTCAGTGACAGAGAGCATCGCACCGAGGTCGCAGCCCACGGTTATTGGCTCGCTGGTCGCTTCGGGAGCCTGCTATCTGAGTCACTGTGTCTGCCAGGAGAGCGCCGCCCGCCGAGTAGCCCTTTTCTCCCTCCCAGCCAGGGAGTTTCCTGCTTGTCATAACTTCAGAAGGCATGCCTGGTCCTGCAGTGAAGGCGCAAGCACTGCAATAGCTCTGCTGATTGTACACCTTACCTGCATGACCTGTGTGACCTGAGCGATAGCACTGCTGCCTTTACGCTTTACTTGCAAGACCTGACCGACAGCTCTGTTGTCTTTACACCCATTACAACAAATGCAATATTCTGTAAGCCACCCACTCCGACGGTGTAATGTGTTCCCAGCCAAATAATCCGCTCCGGCGCCAGCACTGTGGCACGAAGCGCGGTATAAACGTTACATTGCAGTATACGAGTGAGCCGGAAGATCCTGCCCCGACCGTCAGATGTAAACTGCAGTGTTCAGTAAAGTCAATCTACACACTTTGCTGGCTACAACAGAACTCAGAGAGCTTGAATTGGGATTTATGTAAAACAGGAAATGACAGTTTGGTAACTATTGCTTTTGTAGCAAAGGCCTCTTGCCAGAGGAGAGAACAGAGTTATTAGAAAGGGAGGGGACGGGGGAGAACGGACAAGGCAGAGGATCTCAGAATGAAAGTTAACTTATGGAGATATATCCAACAGGTGTATTTCGCACAGATCAGGGAAGAGCTGGGCTATGACTGAGCACAATTACAACTCCCAAATCCAGTTACTGCTTCTGCCCTAGCTAAAACTGTGCAAGCAGCTTAAGTCGTTTCACCACAGTGTTTCTTTTTGTTTTTCCTGAAATGTCATTCCCTGCTAATGCTAAAAGTGGCTCCACCATGCACAGCGTTGTCATTAATGATGGCATTTCAGATGTTGCAGTCATGTTATCAGTGATACTATAGAACAATGTCATGAGTGATGTAGTACGGGAGGTAGTTAGCTATGTGTGGTGAGGGCGGGAGTTGTAGTTACTGTAGCACTTGAGTTCTTCAGTTATAGTTACTTGAGATAACTATAACTGGTGCATTTTGTTAGGTTTGAAGCTGTATGTTTAAACTGTCATTGTCACCTAACTATAATGTCACTGTAACCATTTTTTATTTAAAGTAAGATATAATTACAATTCCTGGCTATACCGTCACTTTACTCTTTGTTTTTTTTGTGAATTTCTATTTTTTTTAACATGAAGTAAGATGTTCACCATTGGGTGCAGCGTGGGTTTCGGTACCCAGCCCGACAGCAAGCGCCCAAACCCCTTGCTGCCAGGCCCTGCACCCAAACCTCATGGGTGTGCTCAGCTGACTGTGTGATGTATCAGTATAAAGGGTATTATTTTAAGTAAGGCAGACCTAATGGCTTTGTCGAAGGTTCAGCAAGTCTATTGGCTTTCCCTATGGTAAAACAGACCTACTGTTTTTGTCAAAAAGTCACCAATAACTATAATCAAATGTATGTTTTATAAATTAAGACATTGCATTGTGCAATGTTCAAAAAAGTGAATTGTTTTAAAAAAAACTATATTTAAAAGAATATGAACATATCTTTGAGTCTTTCTTATAACATTTGTTATGCTACAAAGTGCAGCCATGGAACCCACCGCAAGGGGCTCTGCACTCCAGCTGATGTGCATGCACCTCCAGCTTGGAGTGCTTTAAAAATGTGATAAACTCTCCAGTGGTCATAAAATCTAATGACCCAGTAGCCTTACTATGTTTTTTAATGTTGTTAGGGGGCTGTGGCAATTCCTGCACCCCCCACAACATAAAAAATGTTTGGTGGTACCCCTGCCTCTTTTAGGGGCAGCAGCAGCAAGAAAATATATATTTTATAAATGCCCTCGGGCATTATGGATTGCTCCTTGCCAGAGCAGTGAATAATAAATGAGCTGCTCCAGCAGTTCACTTCTTCTTCTTCTTACTTATATATTTTTGTATTTTGTGAGTGCCTCGGTCACCCCCAGGGCACTCACTCTATTTGTTTATGTTGCGAATTGTGGAGGGAACCTCATGGCCCCCATGGACCATGCCAGCTGTCTAGCTAGCATGCATTTTTTGTTAAGTGGGTGGCCTGGTACCCACCCGTGGCACTCACAACTGTTGGGGGCTGTGCAGGGAGCTCCAATGCCCCTGCAGCCCCCCTGGCAGGAGTCAACCACTTCAGTTGTTGGTGGGTGGCTGTCATTTGGGATGCAGACGAATCCCCGAGGCACCAAGGCCCATGCTGGCTCTCTGGCCAGCTCCCTACTGTATGTTGACCATGACACCCACAACTCCAGTTTTGTAAGGGCCTTGCGAATTAGCCCCAAGGCCCCCGCTGCCCCTGGCAGGAGCAAGGTGCTTAAGTTGTTGGTGAGTGCCCATTGATGGGGGTACGAGGGGAGCCCCAAGGATCCTGCAGCCCCTGCTGGCTCAATGGGCAGCACCATAGTGGGTGTTGGCGACAACCATTCCTTTGCTCCTGCCCAGACAGGAGTAGCATCTTTCACTGCTCCCTGCCGGGCTGGAGCAAAGTTGTGTTCCTTGCCAGAGTGGAGGCAGGGAAAAGATTTTGTTTCCTTGCCCACATTCTCCCGGGTAGGAAACTGCAGTGTTCCAGAGGATGGGATACCCAAGACACTGCAATTGACCTCTGGGAGATGGGGTTCCCGGAACCCATCATGGTGTGTGGGAAGCTCCACGCTCCCTCCCTTCCCAAAAAAAGTACAAATGCCGAAGGGCATTTGGTCCCATGACTCAGGGAGGGCGACTGTACACTTCCTTCCATATAATAATAATAATATATTAATAAAGTAGTCTTGGGGGATAGGGTGCTTGGGGTCTCCTGCACATTTGGGGAGGGAGCTGTAAGCCCCCTCCTCTTAATAATAAAAAAAACCCTTGGGCAAGGGGTCCCCAAGCGCCTCTTTGAGGCTGGGGAGGGGGGTGCACACCCACTTCACTTAATGTTAAACAGCCCAAGGGGATGAGGTCTCTGGGGCCTCCTTAAGGCTCGGTGTGGGCCCAGGGGTTATTTATTACAAAAAAAAAAAGCCCACTTTTTTTTTTTTTTACTTCTATCCCACGAGAGAATGGCAGGATCGTGGCAAAAAACACAGTTTTTTTTAACATTTTAAGCCCGTGCTCCACAAGGGCCAGGGGCAGGGTATGCCTACCCTGCCAGCTAATATTCTCTTTTTAAAACTTTTTCAGGATAGGGGACAAAGTCACTGAGTCCTGTAATGATACCAGATCATTTATTTTCATGTTGCAGCCAGCCAATTAGAGGCCTAGCTCTGGAGAAGCTAGGTGGTTGACAGTAACAACAGTCCCCATCGACCAATCAGATTGCTCTATTTTTTTAAGTTGCATTATTGCAGAACTCTTGTGAATGTCTTTTGAACCCAGGCGTCCAGATATACAAAGATTTTGAACATTAATTTCTAAGAATCTACTGAATGGGTATGCACCAAATCACAATAAGCACATTTTCTGGACAAAGATCTTGCTTTCTGACAAATTTGGTGTAAATCAGTTGTTTTGGCAGTATTGCTTTTCAATGGAAAACTGCATAGGGAAATTACATTTAGATACACTCCCCAGCCCCCCATTTTCCTTAGCCCCATTTGAGGAATCTCCTCAAAACCTTCTAGGAAGGAGCTGAGGTTCGACATACAGTATTAGCAAACTGAAAAATGCTCTTACTATGGTAACTAGGTCCTAACTATACATACAGAGCGATGACCGCCACTGTGAGGAAAAAAAATGTATATCTTGCCCTGGGGACCACCACCTCCCCAGGGCTGTGATTTAATAAGTGGGGGTGGGGGGCACGTGTCCCACCCCACCCCCAGCTGCCCCGGGGACCACCACCTCCTGGGCAGAGGGCACAAGTTATAGTTACTTTACGGCCCAAGTTATAGTTATTTGAGGTAACTCTAATCTGTAATGGTGAATTTCTATGGTTTCGTACGCTTATAACGTGAGCCTGACTATAACATTCCTGTACTCTTTTTTTTTTTTTTTTAAGTGAATACATACATATATATATTTGGGTGTTCCTGCATCTTTTTTTTTGTATGTGTTCATGTGATCTCTATATAGAGAGAATATATACATACATTAATGCATGAATATAGGCTGTGGTTTGATGCGATCAGCTTTCACTCCAGTTGTCTATTTTCTGTTTCCAGTAACATAATAGCACTTATGTTCAATCAAGATGGTGGCATGATGACCGATAAAGAGGGTGAAATAGTGAAAGAATGGAACTGGCCTCGGATCGGAAAGATGAGCGAGCCAGTGGTAATGCAGGTAATTCCTATTGTGTTTATATTATTAGCAGTTAGGAACAATCAACGTGTTAGAATGTGCTGCATTTGGGAGTAGATTTTAAAGCATATTCTATTTTAAAAAATAGAACTGCATGTGGTAAGTTACAAGCGGTTTGTGAATGGCAATAGGTTTTGGAACTCTGAATCAAATAACTGCGTGTTACTAACAACTCCTTGGAGGTCGGCACCAGCATTTTGGAGGACAGAGAAAATTATATTAGCTGCTATTCTCTCGTCCAAAAGCCCTTCATTCTGAGGTGGCTGGTAATTTACATGGATCAAGCGTGTTGAAAAGGGGGGAAACGTACCAATTGATAACATTGAAACTGGCTTTTGCACACCTTTCCGAGATGGGGAACTTTCAATCTCCTGCTAACGCTGCCTGAGGGTAAAAGTGCCTTGTGCAGTGCCCATATTTACTCTGGGTGGAGATTGACTCAAAATGAGGGGACCCCGAAGGTGGGAGGAAATGTTTTTATGAAAAGGATGAAGCCAGAAGACTATAATGTAACAAGAATGATGAGAGAATGCCAATTACAACTTGATCCTTTCAGCTGTCTCTAGCCCTGACCTCAGCACCTCATACACATGTCTACAAGAGAACATTGAAGATTAAAAAAGGACAACATGGAAAGTGCCACAAAAACACAAATTGCATTTTAAAAGAGTCCTGTGCATAAGGGATTAAAGAAAAACAGGTACCATCCAATCCATGTTCTTTCAAAGCCCTGGGTAACTACAGCAATGGATATTGATTGCTACACTTAGAGGCTACCCGAGGTGGTGCAGCGACAGGCCCAGACATAGCGATGGGAAAATTACTGGGAAAAGATACATAGAATGCCATTGCCTGCAGGATATGTACTCCAAAAAGATGCCACCTTCTGGATGGCTGCTGCAAAAAAAGCAAGCTAGTCACTGGTTTACTACATGCCATACAATTAACGACTACTTCAAAAGGACAAGTTACTGGCCGGATTATCATTGTACCTGCTGGATGGCTACAGAAAAGCTTGTCACCATCTGGATGTCTATATATGTAACCCTTTGGATTACGTCTATAAAACAACAGATCGCCCACTATCCCTTCTATTTGAATCCAATCACCTTGCCAGCATATATCTGCCACTCCTGCTAAAAACAACAAGGCCACCAGCACGACTTACAATCATAGACCAATGCTACTTCAACATTCTAAGCAGTACTGAATTAAAAACACCTACACATGACTAACATGTGGTCAATGTTGAATGGGAGTAGCAATAATCAGATAAAATAAGTAAATGCTCCTGTTAAATTGCTTCCGCGTATATCATAGATCATTAATTAGTCCTATGGGGGCATATTTACAAGCCCTGTGTCCTGCAGTTGCATTAATTTTTGTGACGTACTGGCAGCACATTGTACAGGCCCAAACTACAAGGCCATGGAAAGCCACTTTGTGTGGCTTTTCATGGCCTTGTAGATCTAGTGTAAGGCAATGTTGCACACAAGTCGCTGTGTTGCCTCACTCTGCATCAGAGAGGCGTTCCATGTTCTTTGCTGTGGGGTATCCCACGCAACACCCATGGATTTTGAGGCATTCCCACATTAACAAGACATTGTAAACCTGAGAATGTCTCAAATCTTACACCTCCCCAGGGGAGTCTCCTCTCCTCGTTGTTTCCTCTTTCTATGTGTGCTGCATTTTGCGCATTTCTGCCCTTTCCCTTCAGGTGGTCATGCACCAGACATTGAGCCTCAACCTCCCTCCCAAGCCTTTGTTTGGAAAGTATATGCCTGTTGTCCAGTGGTGTAACAAAGGCCCCCGCAGCCCCTGCGGCGAGGGGGGCCCCTTCAGCACAGTACCCTGGCCTGAGAACTCCAGAGTTAGACCGGAGGAGAGGCCTTCATGTACTATGCAGGTAGGCCCCCTCCAGTCTCGTTATGCCACTGCTGTTGTCATAACAAACTACAAATATTTAGAACGCATGCATGTTAAATGTCAAGTGATTTCCAAGTGGCTGCCCACCTGAAGTAAGCATTGCCACATATTCTGCCAGCAGTGACTCCTTCCTGAAGATACTTTATATGTCCTTCTCTTGGCACGTGGCAAACAGAAAATGTTCTACCTAATTACACATGACGATCCTAGCCTGGGCCAGGGCTCAGACAAGTTGAGTTTGTTAAAGGTGATAGATGAAAGGGTGGAAGGGTCCTCTGGAGGCATGTACTTCTTGATTATGATATGAATACACACATGAGGTGAACTAAGACTTAACTGAAAATGTTTTATTATGCCAAATTGTACTGAGTGAATAAGCATAGCAAGTGAGTTCAGTCTTCTCAAGAAGGGTTTGCTGAGGTTCTGTGGCAAAATAGTTTCAAAAGATGGCACTATATAGTTCCAAAAACTGGCCTGGTTATACTTTCTGTTGGCTGAAGTGCAGACCATGGGTATGTTTTGGTGTAATATGGCCGAGTATTGTGTTACAGAGGAGAGCGTTCTGTGGAGTGGAGTGGAGTGTGGTGTTATAATGTTTTGGATGGAGTGATGTACTTGGAATCGGCCATTGCTATATTATATGTACAGAGTGCCATCTGCTCTAGTGCAATGCGGAGTTCAATGATATAATGGGATATGAATGGGTGTTATGGCAGTGGTATGCATTGGTGTGATGCAGCATGGGACCTTTGTGGTGTGGTATGATGGGTCGTGAGAAATCATATGCTGTGGTTTAGTGTGATATTTAGTGGTATGGTGTAATGTGGTTTACTATATTCTAAGATGCAAGGCTATATGTCTGGGAAATTATTCTGGTATTGCACCAATGGTGTGCTTCCATTGTAGTGCCCTCAAAAAGGAGGGATAAGAAGCATACTTTCCATAAATGACGACCAGAAAGAACCAAAAGCATCACCAGACAGCAGAACACCTCTTGCGGTGTGACGTGAAGACTATAAGTAATGAGCTCTTCTTACATGTTAGATGCAGAAAGAAAACACCGACAGTGCACGCTTGGCTAGTTGTCATTTTAAGGAAAAGATCCTGACGATGGGCCAGTTGTAGGAGTGTTAGTCTGTTGGAGTCTGTCTGCAGTACTGCATAAACATGAGCCTCTTAGGAACTTGCCCACAGGCCAGAGACATAGCATAAGGCATGGGCAAAGTGGGCTATTGCCCAGGGACCCACCTTCCGTGGGCATCCTAGGAAATTAGATTTTCTCTCTATTTGACCTTTGTCTATCCTATTTCTTTATCTAAACCTCTTTCTCTCTATCTCTACCACTCACTCTGTCTCTCTACCCTATGTCATTTTAAAGATTTTTGGGATCTTGAGCCAGATATATTTCAAGTGTTTTTGTGTAACCTTAAAGTTTATCATATAATTTAGTATTGTTTGGCATCACGCAGGCTTCAGTTAACAGTAAACAGGTACTAAAATTCAGATTTGTTCCGTGTAGGAGCCCCCCCTTAAATATCCCTTGCCTAGAGCCTCCAAAACACTTAAGATGACACTTCCCACAGCTTGATACAGGATTTGGTGCAGCGAGCAGGTAGATCTAGAATTACACCAGGGGAGAATTTCAGAGTCAAGAAGGCAAGGCAGAAAGAAAATAAAGTATACGTCAAACACACATTTATACAAATCCAGACATTAGACATTTGATACATGAATGAATCCAACCACCCCATGCACCCCAGAAAATCACTGTCAGTGACCTGACAGAAGAGTAGCTATAGAAGTTCACCGTTCGGACACAGACACGTATCAGAAATAAAAGATCATTTTTGACGATCACTGAACCACTGCTGAAACAAATGGAGTTGTTTTTATCAAACAATGTGTAGCATTAAACATAATTTCTTAGGGCCTCATTACGAGTTTGACAGAGGGGATTACTCCATCACAAACGTGATGTATATCCCGTCCACTGTATTACAAGTTCCATTATATCCTATGGAACTTGTAATACAGCGTTTGTGATGGAGTAATCCCCTCTGCCAAACTCGTAATGAGGCCCTTAGTCTTTAATCAGAGAGCAGTTTGGCTCCAGTATGCACTTATCATGTGTCCTGTACACGTTTAAGTCTTGTTCCTCCTTGCACGGATACACATTTTTCTCACAGTTTTCTCACGTGGTCAAAGGTTATCAGGCGATCAATGTGAAGTCGACTCTGTTTTCGTGTACTTTCCATCCAAGTATAAACCTTTTTTTAATGAGTTACACTTGATTTCTGCTGGAAATAGTTGTTGGCATTTTGGGTATAGCTTAACTACCAAGGAGGAAATTCCAGGCAACGCTTGTTGCATCTTGGAGATGGTTCCTGGTGTTGAATGGTTCTGTTTGCTTAATTTGATCCCTGGACGTAATGGTTACATCCTGGGCAGCACCGCTCGGGTGCGCAGGACATAACCGTTACGTCCAGATAAGGGCCCATGGGGGAAGTGCTAGAGCTCCCCCCAGGGGCCTGGCACCCCCTCCCCTGGGCAGTGATGGAAGGGGAATCGCTTCCCCTTCCACCCCCACTCCCTACCCCTGACCCCCCCATTGCGTCTGATGACATCAGCACGCATCGGAGGAGAAATGCAAAAGAATTTCTCCTCCGATCACGTGGAGGGGGCGAGAGAGGCATGAAAGGAAAGGAAAGGCCTTTTCTCTCCTTTCATGTCTCTCTCTACATTTCTGCTGCCCGATCGCAATGCGATCGGGCAGCAGAAATGGCCACTAGACACAAGAGAATTTTGTTGTTGTTGTAATTGAATAAGGAGAGCGGCCCCTTGGGCAAGGGCCGCTCCTCAGGAGGGGCAATTTATTTTTAGGCCATTTCTGTCCCCCCCCCGGGGACAGATTGGCTAATTATAATTAGGCTGATCTGCCCAGAGGGGGTGGGGGGGCAGAAACAGCTAGACACCAGGGATACATTTTTTATTTTTGTTTCTTTTGTTTTATGTATGTGGGGGAGGGTCGCTCCCTTGGGAGCAAATTTACTTGTAGGCCATTTTTGCCCCCCCTTGGGGGCAGATCGGCCTATTTTTATTAGGCCAATCTGCCACAAGGGGGGCAGAAACCACTAGACCACAGGGAGTTTTGTTTTTTATTTATGTTTATACATAAGGGGAGCGGCCCGTTGGGCAAGGGCCGCTCTCCAGGGGGACAAAATACTTTTAGGCCGGGGCAGATTGGCCTATTATAATTAGGCCGATCTGCCCCCGGGGGGGCAGAAACCCCTAGACACCAGGGATATTTTTTTTTATGTTTACTTTTCTTTTTTTATATATGGAGAGTGACCCCTTAGGCAAGGGTCGTTCCCCTGGGGGACAAATTGTATTTAGCCCATTTCTGCCTATTTTTATTAGGCCAATCTGCCCCCAATGGGGGCAGAAACCACTAGACACCAGCGATTTATTTTTGTCAGTTTCACGTGCGGGATGCGACTCCTTAGGCAAGGGCCACTCCCCTGGTTGGGCAAATTTGTTGTAGGCCATTTCTGCCCCCCATGGGGAGCAACCCGTTAGGCAGGGTCGCTCCCCAGGGGGGGGGCAAATTGTCTTTAGGCCATTTCTGCCCCCCTTGGGGGCAGATTGGCCTATTTGTTTAGGCCAATCTGCCCCCAATGGGGCCAGAAACCACTAGACACCAGGGATTTTTATTTTTGTTTGCGCCAATTTCACGCAAGGGGAGCGACCCCTTAGGCAAGGGTCATTCCCCTGGGGGGCACATTTATTTTAAGCCATTTCTACTCCCCTTGGAGGCAGATCGGCCTATTTCTATTAGGCCGGTCTGTCGTCGTCGTCCCCCCCCGGGGCTGGGGCGGCGGGCAGAAACCACTTAGGCACCAGGGTTTGGTGTGTGTGTGTGTATGTGTTTTCTTTGGGGGACACCCCCTTGGGCAAGGGTCGCTCCCCAAGGGGGCACATTTCTGTTGGTCATATCGGCCTATTTTTGGAAGGCCCATATGCCCCACGGGGGTAGAAAGCCCACCAGAGACCAGGGAAGATTTTTCTTCCAAAATAAGAGGGTTGGTTATGGTCATACCCCCTCCCCAAATAAATGGGGCCAAAGTTGTTCTGGCCACTAGTGGGCAGATGGGGCAATTACCCCTGATCCACACTCCGGGGGGGGGGGGGGTAGAAAGTCTACTAGATGCCAGGGAATAAAATAAAAAAAATAGTGGGGTGGTGGCTACCAACCAGTATGGGCCTGGTTACGCCCCCACCCCAACTGAGAGTCTTTCAGCTCTCCCGCCGCACACTAAACCATCTTATCCCACAACAAGCAAGAGAACTTATGATTATTTTGAGTTTTGGTTTTACATTTGGGCCATGAGAGCTTGGCTAACTCTCAAAATCGTCCCACTTGGAATGCTGAGGGCTGAACTCTTTGGACTTTGAGACGCTGTCATGTAGAAAAATCCACAAGACCTAGACACAGCTGAAAACTAAACATCTGGGTGATTCCAGGGTGGTGTGCTTCACATGCATCCCGCACCATTTTCTTACCCACGATGCCCTGAAAACCTCCAACTTTGCTGGAAATCACACATTTTCCCCACATTTTTGTGATGGAACCTTCCGGAATCTGAAGGAATCCACAAAATTCCTACCACCCAGCATTGTCTCATCTATACCGATAAAAATTCTGCTGCACTTGTCAGCCTAAAATGTTTTTTTTTCAAACTGCCCTTTTGGACCCGCTTTGCTTCCCCCTCAATTTTGACATGTTTTTGGCTCTTCCCTGTCATTGGCACTTGGCCCACCTATACAAGTGAGGTATCATTTTTACCAGTAGACTGAGGGGAACGTTGGGTGGTAAGAAATTTGTCCTTCTGTGGTGATCCCACACAGAAATGTGGGAAAATAAGATTTCTTAGCGAAATTTGAGGTCTGCTGAGGATTCTGGGTAATAAAACATTGGGGGATCCACGCAAGTCACACCTCCCTGGACTCCCTCAGGTGTCTAGTTTTCAGAAATGTCTGGGTTTGGTAAGTTTCCCAGATGGCTGCTGAGCCCAGGACCAAAAACACTGATGCCCCCCCTCCCCACAAAAACAGATAGTTTTGTATTTGATAATTTTGATGTGTCCATATAGTGTTTTGGGGCATTTCCTTTCGCGGGCACTAGGCCTACCCACACAAGTGAGGTACCATTTTTATCACTTGTGGGAACGCTGTGTGGAAGGAAATTTGTGGCTCCTCTCAGATTCCAGAACTGTCACCGAAATGTGAGGAAAAAGATTTTTTGGGCCAAAGTTTGAGGGTTGCAAAGGATTCTGGGTAACAGAACCTGGTGAGAGCCCCACAAGCCACCCCATCTTGGATTCCCCTAGGTGTCTAGTTTTAAAAAATACACAGGTTTGGTAGGTTTCCCTAGGTGCTGGCTGAGCTAGAAGCCAAAATCTACAGCTAGACACTTTGCAAAAAACACGTCAGATTTCAATGTAAAAATGTGATGTGTCAATGTTGCGTTTCCTGTCGTGAGCATTTGGCCTACCCACACAAGTGAGGTACCATTTTTATCGAGAGACTTGGGGGAACACAGAATACCAAAACAAGTGTTATTGCCCCTTGTCTTTATCTACATTGTTTCCTTCCAAATGTAAGACAGTGTGTAAAAAAGACGTCTAACTGAGAAATGCCCTATATTCACATGCTAGTATGGGCACCCCGGAATTCAAAGATGTGCAAATAACCACTGCTTCTCAACACCTTATCTTGTGCCCATTTTGGAAATACAAAGGTGTTCTTGATACCTATGTTTCACTCTTTATATTTCAGCAAATGAATTGCTGTATACCCGGTATAGAATGAAAACCCATTGCAAGGTGCAGCTCCTTTATTGGCTCTGGGTACCTAGGGGTCTTGATGAACCTACAAGCCCTATATATCCCTGCAACCAGAAGAGTCCATCAGACGTAACGGTATAGTGCTTTAAAAAATCTGACATTGCAGGAAAAAGTTACAGAGTAAAACGTTGAGAAAAATGGCAGTTTTTCTTTCACCTCAATTTCAATATTTTTTTATTTCAGCTGTTAATTTCTGTAGGAAAACCTTGTAGGATCTACACAAATTACCTCTTGCTGAATTCAGAATTGTGTCTACTTTTCAGAAATGATTAGCTTTCTGGGATCCAGCATTGGTTTCATACCCTTTTCTGTCACTAACTGGAAGGAGGCTGAAAGCACAAAAAATAGTAAAAATGGGGTATGTCCCAGTAAAATGCCAAAATTGTGTTGAAAAATTGGGTTTTCTGATTCAAGTGTGCCTGTTCCTAAAATCTGGGAAGCCGGTGATTTTAGCACCGCAAACCCTTTGTTGATGCCATTTTCAGGGAAAAAACACAAGCCTTCTTCTGCAGTCCTTTATTCCCATTTTTATAAACAAATTGGCGTGAGTAGCTTATGTGGACAAAAAGTTATGAGGGCCTAAGTGCGAACTGCCTCAAATAGCCAAAAAAAGGCCTGGCATCTGAGGGGAAAAGGCCTGGCAGCAAAGGGGTTAAGGAAAATGTCATTTTTGTGTGTATTTTCTTGTTATTTGGCAACACCTACTGGTGGCACCCAAAGGCCACTGGCTTGTCTCCTGTTCTGGGAGCCCCTACGTCTGCATTAGGTACCATTTAAATGCTGTTATGGGGAGTCCTATACCACCTGCTGCTTCTGCCAGCCATTGGCATAACACAAAATGGTGGCCCCTCTGCAAAATGTGATAGGGCCCCTGAGTCTCCCATATCTCACAGATATTCGTTGACTTTAGACTGAATATGGGCTCGCTGAAAGATTTGTGCCCCCTGAAGGGTTGGTGGCCTTCCTGCGCCACAGGGGCTGCAGGGGTTCTACATTACTCCCCTGCTTCCAGCTTCTTGCACCTTCCACGTCTCTGCTTCAGTGGGGTGCTGCTGTGGGATGTCTCAGTACTGCTTGTCTCTCACTCTCCTTTCACCCCCTCCCCCATGCCAGGGAAGGCCTGAGAGGCTAGGGCAGATTCTGTTCTAGAGTATTGACCTGTAAAAGACTCTTTAATGCTTTGGAATGCTCGCATTGCCCTTGGTATTGTGTGGAGGACAGGTTGGACTTTATGACGCTACTGCAGGTGTGGTACTTGCTCGCAGCCATAGCTCTCTCATTCCTGTCTCTTTGAACCCCAGGCGAGGCACAGAGACATCATTCAGCCATGCATTAAGGTAAGTGGTCCCTGTCCAATCTTGCCTGTACATTCTTACACCAGGCCTCTTTCAGCCAGATGAACTCGGGCCACCCCGTTTCACAGAACCAGTCACCTCCGGAGAGGATGCAATGCGCCTTTTAAACATATAGAACACACCAGTGAAAAGTTGACATTTCTGTACAATATTGTGAACATGAATGCCAAAGGCCTTTTTTTTAATGAACATATTTTCTGAGTGTTCTACTCATGCTGAAACCGTAGAACTGTGTTTGTTCCTGGCATAGAATGTGGTACAGTTGGAGGCTGTTATCATACCCACCATTATTATGGAGGTCATACGTGGGTGGGTTCGGTCCAGAGCAATCTGCTCTCCATACCCTTCTTCTGCGAGAGATTGGTTCTGTTTACTACTCAGTGCAAATGTGCGTCATCGGTTTTACACGAGCTATGTTTGCCTGAATCTTAGGTGATCCTGGATATTTATTGTCTTTTCGTGGAAGGAATGTCATTAATGTGCTGCTTTATGCAGAGTGAGATTCCACTGGTGCTTTTCTTCTTGTAAGGTGGATGGTCAGTGCCAGTCTAGGGTGAAGAGTTATTTTATTGTTCCTGAGATTTAACTGAACAATAAAACAAATATTTTAAAATCATTGGTTGCATGAGCGCCAATTGCAACCTTACTGTAGCCAGCCATTGACATAAGTAGAGCTGGAAAAACTAGACCTGCCAAATGCAACCATATATCCTGTATAGGCAGAGCACTAGAAAACTAAATGACGTCCCTATTAAAAGGAGAGAGAGCGGTTGTAACAAGATTGACAAGCCAATAGGTTTGTACAGCTTGCGAATCAGGCGTGTACACACTGTACAAACGTCAAACCTATTGCACTGACGCGCAGACAAAAAAACTGCTGGAAATGGGTGCCGCTAATAAAGGGTTTTTGTGCCTGAAACATCCATTATTCAGGTGGTTGTTTAAGCACTGACTCTCTAGTGCTGCCGTGACCACCTGGACAGATCTGAGGTGTAAAACAGCCCATCTTACTTTCTGCTGTGGAGGAAGGACATACTCAAACAGCCAATTAAGAAACGCTAAGATTAAATTTCTCCCCTGAAGTCACTGACAATTACTCAAGCTAATCAAAGAAGAGTCTAACGCTAAATATGCCAGTGACAGAAAAATGCCCACAGCCCCTAAGTATTATAGAATATAATCCTGTCACCGTGAATGGTCCAAGCACCATACACGTCAGATCCGGCGTGAATGATTCAAGTGCGCGTTAACTCTAAAACAGAATCCTGACGGGATCGCTGGCGCGAGGCTGGCACTCTTACATCTAATCCTTTTACTAATTTGCAGTCACCATACATTTTTGTTTTGTGAACCGCGTTGCGTCTGTGTCACTTGACGCACTGAATGCGTGGTCTGTGCACTTATCAGCTAGCTACAGAGAGCAGGGCGCTGTGGGCGTGCTCCTTATCTGTGTACTTTAAATAGCTTCCTGCACACTGCCAAAGTGGTGACAGACTGACAGGGGTCAGAGAGTGGAGTCCCATTACAGTAGCTAGAGCTGGCCTTGTTTTAGGATTGTGCCTGTCTGGGGTTGGTGAGGGATTGGGGGTGGCTATGGGATATGGAAGGGAGCGGTTCCAGGTGTTAGAAACATATTGTATATCTAAACGGGTGATCTTTGTTACTCCCCTCTCCCTGTAGCTTCATAATAGCTATGACTGGATACAGTGATTTTAAGGTGCACAAATGTTATATTATGCTATATAGTGCTATTCCATGCTATGTTATGCTATGCTGCACTATATGCTATGCTATGTCATGTTATACTTTGTCAGTCCATATCATGTCATAATATAGTAGTAACTATAACCTAAAAGGTGCACCCTTTAAGTTAACAACAGTACTAGCTCCTTAGTGATTCGTTGTAGCTTCTAAAAGACAAACAGTTTTTTGGGCCAAAGGTGAATTGTCAGTCACATATGTACAGGGTGGGCTGGGGAGAGTTTTCATCATTGAGGGAGTCAGATTCAATAAGTATTGGCAAAGCCAAAAGGGGTAGTCTCTGCGAAATCTGTTGGTTTTGTTAATGCTTTTACACATGTTCCAAAGCAGCGCTACCTGCTGTGCTGCATATTTTAAAGTTAAAAAAATTGGCCTGTGACGTGGTCAATGTTGCCTGAGTGATAGATCTTTTTTTTTTTTAAACGTTGTCAGATTGTACGGCAGCCAGTGCTACTGTGCAACATGTCTAAAAAAAAATTGTCAAAACCAACAAATTTCTCATAGGCGAAACCTATTGGCCTTGCCAATGTTTGCTGTGTTTAGGCACAGGGACATTAAGTGATTTGCCCGTAATCACAAAATGTTGAACTGAGGCCGAGACTAGGGAGAGGATGTGGCATCCTCTGCGGAGAGGATGTGGCGTAAAGGTCAGGGCTGCCAACTATGGAGAATGGAATCTGGACGAATCACTTAGGGCCTCATTACGAGTGTGGCGGTCTTCAGACTGCCACACTCACGGTGGCGGTCAGGACCTCCACACTAAAACACTGGCGGTCAGACCACCAGGGTTCTGCCAGCACCGCCAGGATCCATGAACCCGGTGGCCTGGTGGTGGTGGAGATCGTAATCCGCCAGGGCAGCAATGCATGGAGCGCTGCCCTGTGGATTACAACCTTGTTCTCCTCCAGCCTTTTCATGGTGTTAATACTGCCATGAAAAGGCTGGCGGAGAACAGTTGCAGGGGGCCACAGAGGGTCCCCTGCACTGCCCATGCACTTGGCATGGGCAGTGCAGGGGCCACCCTGCCCAGCACTGTCGTAATGTTCACTGTCTGCACTGTAGACAGTGAACATTGCGAGGGTGCTGGTGCCCCCTTTGGGCTACAGCATTGCCATAAACTTGATTACAAGCTGGAGATAATGCTGTAGCCTGTTTACCACTAGGTCGGTGGGTTGAAACTGAGGTTTCCACCCGCCGACCTAGCAGGAAACTCTAATAACTCAGGCAGGGTGGTCGCCATGAAGGCGGCCGCCACCCTGTTGGGAGTTTGATGGATGGGCTTTCCCATCTGCCAAACTCTTAATTAGGCCCTATATCTCCCCTTGCCTACAACAATGAATGTGTCCTTTTGTAAAGTAACAGGTCCTCATGTAAAGCGCTCCAAAACCTTCAGCTGGTGTTTGTGATATATAAAACTGCAAAAAAAAGTAAAATAGTAAAAGCAAGTTGTGTTTAGGCACAGGAAGATTAAGAGATTTGCCCTTAATCACAAACTGTTGAAATGAGGCTAGGGATGGGATTCTGCTTGGCAGGCCAGGAAGATGTTTCATGATCGAGTTGTTCATACAGGGTAACATTGAACACCACGGTGATCATTGACTAATCATACAGAATACCTGTAGTACCCTCACATATGTTCACAGAAAAAGTAATCAATGGTCATACAAAGTATGTGCAGAAAGAGTGCATGAAGTCAACATTTGTGTTGAGTGCAAACATTTTTAATGGTGTCATGCTAGCTGGAAGGAACTTTGAGTTTGTGTTTTATGTAGCATTTACAACAAAACATAAGTTATCTTGGTTCCTGCATAATACTGTGTGCAACACAAGCCTGCTTTGTGGGTTCTGTAAACCAAACTGCTTGTAGAAAGGAGGTCATGTCGTGTGACAGGATTCACAGTAGAGATTCCTTTAGATGAGGTATATCCTCAAGACTCTAATCAAATATGTTGTTTTGTTTGTTTATAAAACCTTATTTCATATTCAATCAGAGTACAAGATAACACATCAGTTATTTCCATCTGTTCATTAACCATATACACTTACATTTCAAACTTGATTGTTGTAGAAACACACCATGTGGCAAAGTAACAATGTGCATGGCTGGACTTCTGGGGTATTGTATTCTTGATGTAGTTGCCTTCTCACTATCTGCTCTGTAGGGCAAGTAATTTACCCCTACAGGGAATTTAAGTGATTTCCCGTAGTCAAAAACTGTTGAATTGAGGTTATGGGGAGAATGTGCGTAAGGGCCAGAGCTGCTGACTGTGGAGCTGGGAAACCAGGTTTGAGTCTTGGTGTTGGCTCAGCAGTATGTGATTCTGGGCAAATCAGTTAATCTCCATTTTCCTACAACAATGAGTGTGTTCTTGTGTAAAGTAACTGGTGCTCATGTAAAGTGCTCCAGTACCTTTGGGTGGTGTTTGCGCTATATAAAACTGCACAAAAAAAACAATTTGGGAAAAGCAGGTTGCGTTTAGACACGGGGAGATCAAGGGCCACATGTACTAAAGCATTTTCCCATAGGCACAGAGTGGGTAAAACCATTTGATACATCTGGCCCTAAGTGATTTGTCTGTAGTCACAAACTGGTTATCTGAAGCTAGGGAGAGAGCTGCCAACTATGGAGCTGGGAAACCAGGTTTGAGTCACACGTTGGTTCAACAGTGTGTGATTCTGGGTGAATCACTTAATCTCCCTGTGCCTACAACAATGATTGTGTCCTTGTGTAAAGTAACCAGTGCTCGTGTAAAGCGCTCCAATATCTTCTGGTGATTTTTGTCCTATATAAAACTGTATACAAAATAAAACAAAAAATGGAAAAGTCAGATTTGGGGAGGAGGGGATCTGCGTACAGGTATGGGACAAGAATCGATAGATGGGAGGTGGTGGTGGTGGGGGAATGGGCACCCATGCGGGCAGGCACAGGGAGATTCAGGGATTTTCCCAGAATTTAAGGATGTTGATACTGCAATATATAGTAACAAGCATTCGTAATGCAAAAAGTCTTGCATGTGCTTGAGTTAAAGCTATTGGCATTAAAAATTCATAACTGGACTTTTATTGCCACATAAACTGGCCAACCCTGTCTCATAATTCTATCTTTTCCTGCCATATTATTCCAATGGCCTTGTATATAACTAAAGTACTTCCATTTCCCTTCTTCCTCTATCTGAATCAAAAAATGAAAATGTTGCCATTTAGCATCCTAATCTAAATATTTAATTCTATATTTAAGCAATAGATGTACATAAAAATCAAACAATGTGGAAAAAGGAAATCACATTCAAGAAGCTACAAAACAGACTTAGACACGACGGTATTGTATAAAGAAGTAGGTGGTTTTCTATAAATACATACACACAAATGTATGTGTATAAAATATATACTCTCAAATCATATTAATTCATATACACACACAGGTGAATATGCGGTCACAGAAAGTCTACCGACAATGATGGTTCAAACAGATGTACAGCCACACTTCCTCTAAATGCATTAGTTGCTCATATAAAAATATACTTAATCAATTTCTCAGAACATATAGTAAGTGTTACAATGCCGACTGGAATTACCCCCTGAAAATGAAATGGTACAAAGGGCTTCCATAGGAATAATACAGAAAGCATTAGCTGACATGCGAAACAGTGAAGACAGTGGGGTAACACAAGGCGATCTGAGCAGAATTACCGAAAATAAACAAATACAATTTAGCTTACAGGCAAGCCTCTGCCCTTGCTATTGGGCTACAAAGGTCCTTTTGGAGTCTCAAAAAAAACCAAGCCCTTGAGGAGAGATGAGAAGATGACTGCACTCCCTTGAGTTGTGTAAACATGTGAACAGAAATTGGTAAATAAGGCTGGAAAAGTATTTTTCTTGTGATATTAAGAGAATAAGGGGGTGATTCTGACCGCGGCGGTCGGCGGTCGCCGCCCGCCAAGCGGTTCCCGCCGAAAGACCGCGGCGGTCATTCTGGCTTTCCCGCGGGGCCGGCGGGCGACCGCCAGAAGACCGCCGGCCGGCCCAGCGGGAAAGCCCCGTCAACAAGGAAGCCGGCTCAGAATTGAGCCGGCGGAGTTGAAGGGGTGCGACGGGTGCAGTAGCACCCGTCGTGATTTTCACTGTCTGCACAGCAGACAGTGAAAATCTTTGTGGGGCCCTCTTACGGGGGCCCCTGCAGTGCCCATGCCATTGGCATGGGCACTGCAGGGGCCCCCAGGGGCCCCTTGACACCCCATACCGCCATCCTGTTCCTGGCGGGCGAACCGCCAGGAACAGGATGGCGGTATGGGGTGTCAGAATCCCCATGGCGGCGCAGCAAGCTGCGCCGCCATGGCGGATTCCCATGGGCAGCGGAAAGTCGGCGGTACACCGCCGGCTTTCCGCTTCTGTCAGAATGCCCGGCGGAGCACCGCCAGCCTGTTGGCGGTGCTACCGCCAACCTCCGCCCTGGTGGTATTTACCGCCAGGGTCAGAATGACCCCCTAAGTCTTGCAAGCGTTCTTGCCTCGCATTTCAGCAAAGCTCTAATGAAGTTAACTATATCACAGCACCCTGAGAAGATTTATGGCCTCCATAAAGGAGATAAGCAATGTCCTATGTGTGGATGTCAGGAGGGGACCTGGAGAGACTCCAGATGCCAGGCTCTGCATGTTTCACATCATTGCTTCTAGGTTTAGCCACATTCTACAAGAAAGGGTGCTGGGCAGTGGTAAAATAACATTATAAAAACGAAACCTAGGAGCTACCTTTTAATAAAGTTTTAATGGCCGAGCAAATGTTCCAGGAGCCAGAAAAGGACAACACTGGAAGAAAGCCAGAACAAATGTCAGCGACTTGGGAGGAGGTGGGACGAATGGAATGCTGCAAAAAAACGCAGGCAGCTACCAACCTAAAACACCCACGGTGAAAAGACAGCAACAAAGAAATGCCAAAGTAGTCCATCACAGCAACAGATAAAGAAACCAAAGTGGAATAATAAGGTAGTTGGTCAATGCGCTGAAACAGAAAAAGGAAGGAGAAAAAGGCAGAACTGACAACTAGCGAGCAAGAATTTTTAAAGGACACTGGAACCAACAAATGAAATCGCTTTAAGCCATAACAGGTATACTAAAAGTATACACATGGTCGAACGCTCATGCTCGATGTAAAAATACAAAAAAGTATCTCTGCAAGCATGCAGAGAAGGAGACGGGCAACAAGCTAGGAGGAGAGAGACGGCTTGCAAATACACACATATGGAGTGCTCATTCGTAAATGAAAAAAACATACCTGCAGACTGAGTAGCCAGTGGAAGGACACTGGCTGGTAGCCAGTGACTCCCAGATGTACTTGGTACAAGCCCCACACCACGGCTTGGATGGCAAAACAGAACAGGAAGTGAAAGCAGACGACATGCTGGCCAATCAGAAGCATGTAAATCAGAGCAACGTTGGAATCAACTAATGGAAAGTTCAGGTAAGTAAGGGACAGGTTTTAAGCCCCTTTTAAGATTTATTTTAATACAATAGACCTCGCAAGCACAGCACAAGCACTGTGCAAACAAAACCTAAAAAGTATCTGACCCTTCAAATGGGTTGTCTGTGAACGGGGTAGGATGATAAAGGAGAGCTAATTAAGTAAGACTGAATTTTGGCACAGTCCAACTGGGCGCAGGTCCTGGGTGTCTAGTTTTGGAAGGGCGCTTATGTAGCTGACTTCGCCAGCTGCTCTGATTATTGTTTTGAAGGGCGGTGGTGCAGTTCATTGTTTCCAGAATGTCTATTGTTGTTGCTTTCCTTAGCCTCCCTCCGTTTTCCTTTGTCCTCCTCCATTCTGCTCCCTCCCGTGGGCACCCGTCTCCAGTTAGCAACTTAATAGGTGATTCAGATGAGGAGAAGAGATAAGAATTTATGTTCACAGGCTGGTCACTGCTCAAAGGCAGTGTTTTAGCCAATTTTTGGGTCGGTAAAGTCCAAGCAATAAATAAAGATGCCTCTAAATTCTGTGTTTTATCTTGTCACATTTACTGGTGCTTCAAAGGCAGAAGGCAAATATCAGGCTATATCTTATGAAAAATTGCTGCCTATTCTTTTAACATGGGGATTGTTTTTTATTATTCTTTCTCTGACTGCAAACTAAGAGGAGTTCTTAAAGTGAATTATGTGACAATCTAGCTGGAGTGCGAGGAGCATAAAAGGAACTGCTGTAAGATGTCTTTTTTTTTAGCACATGCAGCAAAAAAATGTAAATACATGTAAATGAACTCTATGCATTCATTAGTTAGGAAAGCAAAAATGAAGAACTTTTTTTTATAATTTGAATATGGTAGAAGCAAATATTTTAATTGGATCAAAACAAATCAAGACAATTTACATGATGATACACAAATGATGAATGTTCAGAGACCTGGTTTCTACACATTATCATTTGAGTTCTATATAGCTTTATCAGCAAAGCTGTATGTCTGTGCAAAGTTAGTGCCCATTGCAGTGGAAAATGTGCTGGCTGTAAATAACAATGCACTACCACATGATGCTTTAGTTATATGAAAAAAATGTCCCCTCCTCATGTGCATTCACTTTAGGTGAGTCGTGAAAGTGTTTTCATTGTAAAAAGTGGGTGGTGGGTCTAAAAAGTTTGGGAAACACTGCTCTAAGGTAATCAGCTAGAAACTGCCAGTGAGCACAAAAGTGCTCCCCTTCAGTAAGATCATCAATGGTTGGGTGGGGAAGAGATGGATGAGGAGCATGAGAATGGCTGCCAAATATAGTTTTGCTCAGGGTGCTGTCTCTGGAATAAGACATAACCACCTGGTTGAAAGTAAGGAGCTGTATTTTTGTAAGTATGGTGGCAAACCAAACGAATGCCTTTGTGTGCAGTGTACTAGTTCTTAAATTGAATGCCAATCTGCCTCAGTAAGCAGTGCAAGCTATGCGGGGGGTGGGGGGGGACAATTTAAACAAGGGGGAGTGAAGGGGCCAGGATACAAGATGTAAGAAACACCGCTTATTAGAAGAGTACATGACACCTTCAAGAGGCAAACCCTGCTCACTGTTTCTGAGCTTTGCCGTCTGGAAATCGTGCTCCAAGTCTGAGAAATATCGAGTTCAGTGAATGCAATCAACAGTGCGAGCGCATCAAGCAGGTGATCGGATTTGTGCTGAGTCAGTGAACCTGTCGATGATAGCGCCGAGGTATGACGCTCGGTGTCACCTACTTTAAACGGGCTGCACTGACAAAGGAACACTCCTCTGTGGGTTCTTGGCAGATGCATCATGGGGAGGACACGGAACAAGTTCCGAAGGAAGCAGTAAGGAGCGTTAGGACTCTGGAGGAGGCCCAACAAATCAATGACATCAGTCTATTTAGGGGTTATGTTTAAAGTTAGTTTGTTTTAATAGTTTATTGACAACTTTCAGAGAGATAGCTGTGCCATGGCCAGTGTTATTTTTACCCAGTTCAATGGAAAACATTTTATCAACATTAGGAGGATGAAAGGTTGCATTAGCTCCTCTGGGATTTGAACTATTCTCTCGGGATGCAGGTTTCCATGTAGGTGCTCAACACACTGACCTGTCTTACACTGAATTATCTTGTTACCTTTTAGAAATAACTGTGGAGTGTGGAGGAGTACTATAGCTTCATCTGGCATAGAAACTGAGCTGTCCTCCACCAGGATGCCCTGGTTCGGCACACATGGCACTGGGCGGAGTAACTGGTGGCGGGAAAGACCTTCCTTGGCTAAGTGGCCTGCACCGTCCTTCCTGCATGGACAGCCCTTTAAATAGCGGGCCACTACTTGAGTGAAGCAGGCAGAACTGGTGTCAGCCCTCACCTGCTGTAGATCACCAGGGCATGACTATCTCTTCCTCGTAACCTCGTGACTCAACTTGACAGGGAGTCCATGGGAGTGTGGGAAGCAGGGTAAATGTACTGTAATGCTGTGCTCAGCTCAGTGCTGACCAGAAATCTGCAAGGGGGTGTGAGTATGGGGCCTAGGCCAGGTATCCTAATATCCACATAAATATTGCCACTTTTTCATAGAAGGCCACCACTCAGCTCCCGTTATGAATGTGCATAAACACAGGCTCATATTGGCTGATGCCACACCCATAATTCTGCACAAACAGTTACACGCAGCCACCGCTTGAAATGGAAATATAAAAGTGCAGGCACTCGCTGTCCCAGAGTACCTGTTTGTACTGAGAAGTGCTGGCACACTCCCATTAAAATTATTACACCACTGCCGAGAAGTGCCCATACGCCTTCGTTCAAATTAAAGAAGTGCAGGTACTCTGTCCGTGACTGCACCCGCCCATTTAAAGCACTGACAGTAACTACATCAAGGCCATACATTGAGAGCGTGCAAACACAACTCCCGATTCACAAAACTCCCGAAGGCGAATTGACATGATTTAGATCGTGTTAATATATAAAAAAAATACCCCAATGTGACCATGTCTAGACACGGGCCACTGTTGGTGGAAGCCCTCAACATGGCTGTGCACAAACACAATTATCTACACCACCACAAGTGTGCAAAAACACAACACCCTATTGACAGAACCTCCCAAGATGAAGGTGTGTAATCAGAGATCCATCTTCACATTTCAGAACCTTACCATAAATACAGAACTACCGAGTCCATATCTACAGGAACAGTAATGTGTGCGCTTAAAAACCGGTTTCTCTTCTTTTAACTTCTCATAAGCGTGCACAAATAGAGGTCTATAGTTTCTTGCGTTTCTTCTGCTCCCTCCAGGCGTGTGCACCATGACTGCCAACAAACACAAGCTCCTAGTGAAAGACATCGCCTGCAAGAGTGTGAACATAAACAGGTCTCTGATGACGGAAGCTGCCACCCTCAGTTTGTGCATAGACATGCCAGCGAAAGACCCAAAGAATTAGTTTAACTTGTGCTTATTTTTCATTTAAGGTGTGCGCGTTGTTTTAGATGTATTTACCTGAATGTGAAAAATCTACAAAATGAGAATATTATTGTTCTTTTTAGTCACGTCTTGTGATCCCATTCCACAGGCCGCCCCATTGCTTTCACGTTCCCATACCTTTTTATGCGCCTCAGGCACTAGTTACCATAAGGGCTTTTTTGATGATATACGCTCCTGCAAGTAAGTGCCCTTAGAAAGGGTGTTCAAGTTCCTGAGAAATTCCCTGTGGACTACGGAAAAACACGGTCTTATTTACAGCTGTAAACTGCAGCTGTAAACGAGACTCAAAACAAGAGAGAATGGATGTTGAATGACGCGGATTTCTTTTCATGAGACTTTCCAAACCAACATGGACATAAATTGGTACAAAAAACATTTTCACATGCGAGCAACCTCAAGCAGGTAGTAAATACATTGATATTTCTGTTTACGGGGAAAGCCCAGAGTAAGAGAGTGCACTGTGAGAGGCTCCAAGCCACCAGAGAAGCTGGTAACACGAGATTTACGGTGACCACCTGTCCAGTATTTTCAGGGACCATCTGAGACTTCAAGGTCAAGCCCCGTGTCTGTCATTGCTTTTCTAACTTTGGCGGGTGGCCTGCCAGGTCAGCGAATGGCTCTGGCTATAATTAGACATCGCCGCCTGCCTGGCAGGGACCTGTATGACTTCATTGCAACCGCCGGTGCGTCGGGTGCACTTAAGCAAAGGGCCGAGCAGGCGCCATGTTTGTTTAGCCCTCCTTGGCAAACTTTGTTGTTTTGCGGAAGTAAACTCCGAAAGCAGAAATTTGGTTCACTAAAACAAAAAATCGATGGGCCTGATGTGCATGGAGTTTTGTCTTCACTTGTCAGGGCCATTGTGTGTTTTTCCTTCTTGGCACCACCTTGCATGAGGTTCCTGGGCAGGCAATCCAGTGACGGTCATGCCACTTTAATTATAGAAGAGGACTAGCACTCTGAGTTTATGTCCCACATAACTGTTAGACACAGTGGACGAACTGGAGGTGGAAACCCCGCGGTTCACTGCTAAATGAGATGGGGCAAGTGCAAGGTTAGCAGACAGGTCAGGTGACATTTTTGGGAGGATGCTGGGCATCCACCAACATCTGAATGAGATCACTCCCCAAAAATCTTGGATTTCCGTTTTAATTTGAGTGCCTCTTTGAAAAGCCTGATAAAACAGGATTCGCATACAAGTCCCAATGATTTTGCTAACCTTCGCTGATCCTTTTGGGAGTGAAATCTAGAGTTCACATGGATTTCATTGCCTTCAGAAGACATCCAGCAGGAGAAGCTAATTAATACAATCTTCAGAGCAAAGAAAGACTGACAGGAATGCCGCAGAGCTTTCCAACCTCTCCAAGATACTGCCTACTCTCTAGGACCTAGGCCAGAGACATCTACTTCCCAGTACTTGTTAAGCAAACACAACCTTGATTTCATTCATCATAAAACAAGGGGGGAGGGGCTAATGTATAACGTAAACCACATGAGTTTTTTCCTACCTTTTTTGTAACTAAGCACTCCAGCAATAAATCACCGTTCACAGATTTAGAGCCTGCCTATGTGCCTTACAGCACAAAAGCAGGTCCCTCCTCCGTGCACATCCCATTTTCAGTCATGATTACTCGGAATAAGTATCCACACCCATTACCAGTTAGTAAGCACTAGATTTGTCTTTAAAATATAATGCTGCAATATTAACACTGGCAGCCATCACCTACTGCAGAACCTTCCTTTGTGTTATCCCATATCCAACCTACTTTTTGTTAGCAGACCATTGAACGCATTCATTGTCAACAGATTCCAACCTCATCATGAGTTACATAGCCTCCTAAATGGAAATTGATCCAGCTCTCACTCAGGTCATGGGAATTTCAGCCACTCCTTTTGGAGGCTCTTCTAGAAGTCCGCCAGACAGACTTTGGCCTTTTGCATCTGTTGGCATCCTGCAGAACCATCAGTAATCAGATTCTCCCGCAGCACTTGAGAGTCATTATAGAAACCACTGGAGAAAGCCTTGCTGTCTGTGAAGCAGAAAAGAGATTCCAGTGATTCAGTTCACCACTATCACCAGACGGTCTATTCCATTCCTGGATGAAGCACAACTGGCTTGTCGTAAATAGTGACAGTATCAGAATCCAATTTATAATGATCCATTTAACACCTCAAAAGTCTTTTTACTAGCATTCCACTTTTGGGGGAACACCCATACTGTCAGAAATCTTGGTTTTAGTTTCAACTAAAAAGTCTATTTCAGTGACCAAATCAATCACATTATCAAAACCTGCATGTTTCTCCTTTGTTCTGCGCAGAGTAACACCCATTTTCTCCCAAAGAAGCACAGTGCTACATGACTCACTAACAGGATCTTCAAGTCCTCACTGAACTACAGCAGCACTCTTTACGCCAGAGTACTTGAGGATCCCTCAACAAATAGGTGGTCTAAAATTGAGCTACCCATTACATTCTGAACCCTAAATTTTGGAAACACATTCATCCTGCCCTGAAATACCCAGAATTGCTTCCACCATTCACAGACATCTATTTCTATATGATCTGGATCATTCACTAAGGAATGTCGAAAAAAGCCAAAGAGTTCTTAATTTATGCTTTAATAGGTACATAATAGCTTCAACCTCTGAACCTCTCCGGCCAATGCCTTTGTTGTCGCCTCTGCCAAGAAATCCAAGGTTGGTGGAAGAAAAATATCTTTGCTGTCACCAGAGCTTCAGAACAATTTACATTAAGGGTAGTAAATTCTGCCCTTCCCGTAGGAAGAAGTGAAAATAACCCCCTTTTTTAACAACTCTTGTCAGTGGATAGGGTTGCTGACTGTCTGCCTGACACCTTCTGCCCCTCCTCGCAGTTTCTATCTAAAAAAGTCAAATATATAGAGATACGCAAGGAGGAGAGGGTATATGCTTCAGTAAGTATTTTAGTCATTCTAGTAGCCATCTTAACCTAAAAGGACAATGGGCATGGGATTTGGAGCACAACAAGGGATCTCCTACAAGAGTTTCTTCTGCCCCAGCTCTAGTAGACATGGGAGTTTACAAAACATAATGAAGGATTCAATTGGTTAGTTATTGGGTTTAATAATTGCAACATCCCAAAGTTATATAATCTCAACCTCTGTGTGCATCCACTGTTAACCTCATTTGGGGGACAAAGAGTTGCAGAATACCTCTGGTGTTCTGAGCCACTGCATCACGAATTAATTTTCTTATCTGTTTAAAATGTTTTTATAGTATAGCTTCGTAGCTTAATTGCACACTTTGCTGTTTACCTGAAAACCATGAAGAGTAGTATCTAGTCTTTATTAAAAAAAAAGGGCAGGAGGAAGTCTTTAGCTTAATTTCTGAAGTGTCTTCTTGAGATCATCAGAGAGTACCTCACAGGCTAGAGCCAATGTGTTGGGGCAGTTACTTCTAAGAAACTCAGTTGGATCTGGAATTTGTGCCTGGGAGCAATGACACTAACATACACATTTTGCTGAACTTTACTTTATTGTAAAAATCTATCTGATAGATACCTCCACCTGCAGATTCCTTTCCTTAGACTATTCCCCAAGTGTCAGAGAGGATCTGGAAAATCTTAAGCAGTACCTCTGCATTCTGGTATGTGGTGTCATCCACGCCAGATGTGATGTGTGCAGTGCCTATTTAGGAACCACCAGAGTGCACTGTCCTCAGTTCATTTCTTTTCGCACCAACTGCGTGGATCTGGAAGCGCTACCTGTGTCATTTTTTGACCACCCATTCAACAATCTGTCAACCTTTTTGAGCCTTTTTGCTCCCAATGTGCCTTAGGGATGACCCCTAAAAAACTGTGGTTTCAAACCCTGTAGAGTCTGTCACAGGCAAATGTCTCTGCCAGACCCCACCTGGTTTGCTTGTGGTCCCTGGAGCCGGATCACGACTCCAAGGCCTGCCCTGACTGCTGTACGATGAACACCAAAGTGATCCCGCACTAGACAATTAAGCGTCTGGCCGCTCCACACTGCTCCAGATCCCATGGAATGTCCTGCTCTCAGAGTTGTCCCCGTTGGTCATCATCAGAGTCAATGTTATCATTGGGTAAGTCCCACAAGAAGAAGCCCAAGAAGCTAAAGCATTCTTCGACTTCACTGCATTAGTCCAAGTCATCGGGCGAGGCATGGAAACAATTCCACAAGTCTAGACACTGCTCCCACACCAACCCCGCAGAGCCTAAGCCTAGGTCTACTCCACCCCTGCATGAATTTTCTGAAGCCAGAGCAACCCCCACCCAACTCAAGGAGTTCTATGAGGCCATGCACCTCATCTTTGGATGACTGGACTCCTCTGGAGTGCCTTCCGGCCCCACGAGTTAGGGAGGTGATCCAACTGGATTTCGGCCAACGGGCTGCCCATGGTGCTAGTCGAGCCCTCTGGATCTGGAATGACTCAGGTCGCAAATTCATGACTTTAGCCGAGGTTCGTTCCAGTGGTGTAATTCCGCCCTTTGGTGGTGCAGAGCCCTTTGTCACTCCTGACTCCGAAACAGAACCAGATTGGTGTTGGCCAACATCAACTCCAGTACCGACCTGATTAAGACCTTCCAGGTCAGAGACAGTGCCTTCTTTTCCTGACAGGCCCTTTGAGGAGTATGACTGGGGTGGATCTGAGGATATCGCTGGATGCCCTATTCCCCTTGAAGGTCCCTCGGCTGAAGAAAACTTGTGTGGGGACCTGGCTAATGTCAGTGATCTGGACCCGTCACCAGACACTGGCCTAGCCTCCCCTCCTAGTTTGGCTATGGCAGAAGGGGCCTCCTTTGCTATGGTGATCCTGAGGGCCACTGAGGTCCTCGACCCCAAGCTACCCTTGGTGGAAGTCGAGACCAATGTCTTGATGGAGGTGTGCGAGCCTGAGGTGTACCTCACAGAACCACTCCTGCATTTCAATGAAGCCCTCTCTGCTCTGATGCTCTGATGTCCTGCTCGGGGCCTGGGCTGAGCCCTGCATGTGCACTCATGTGCACAGAACAATTGTACACTGTCACCATCCTGCTTCTGGGGATCTAACTCTCCTCACCCAGCACCACACCCAAGACAGCCTGATGGTGCATACCTCAACCTCATAGGTTAATCCTAGCACATTCCTGATAGGGAATCCAAGAGGCTGAATACCTTCACGAAGAGGATTTTCTCTTCCAGCAGCCTTACACTGTGGTCAGTGAACACTCTGTGCCTCTTGGGCTGATATATCCACACAGTGGGGACTCGGTTGTGCAAGTGCTGCCCATGGTCTCAGAAGAGGCCCAAGCCATTCTGATTAATGCTATTGCCAATAGCAGGGGTTTAGCAAAGTTCACCATCAGATGCAGGCTGTACACAATAGACTCATTGGGCAGGGCAATCATTTCATCAGTGGCACTTCATCAACATGTTTGGCTGAGATCAAGTGGTTTCTCAGGAGATGTCAGTCGTCCATTATATGACTAGATGAGACCAACCCCTCAAACCACAGGGGACAGGGTATTTCTAACTAGGCAAGAAACTATTTTCCCCAGTTGATCCTACTCACTAATAGACAGTCAAACATCTCAAACATAAATCCATGCATAATATATTCTTAGAACACTGTGAAACTCCCTCATTGTAAAAATATTTATTACAAAAATATCAGTTCTTCACTTTTTTACACAACAGTCACAAACCTAAAAACATACAATTGTCATAAAATAATTTCTCTATTCATACATAGGAAGAAAATTAGAAAATCAAACTATAAAATTTGCTTTAAAAAAGGACATATACATTTTTCGCCGGTGTACCAGTATGAATTAATATTTCAAGTATAATTGACCATTGCTAATGGATTATTTGACAAATTTCCAGTTGACGCATTTCGGTGGGAAAACCACCTTCTTCAGGAGTTAATATTTTAATATTCTTCCCAGACAGAAATATCTGATCCTAGTCTGTATATAAAATACGGAATCTACAAAACAGAAACAACATTGCCATCATACATATATTTCTTTACAGTGCCTAAATTACAACGTACATATCATCTGCACAAATAAGGCAATAAATCACGATCACAAAGCAACTTAAACTTATTAACATACATAATATACTCTACTTATATTCACAGACTTCTGTATTATACTCCCATTTGCCACACAAATCATTATACTAACAAATTTACATCACTCCCTATCTATAGCTGTTTAGCAATATATTCATTTCTCTGTGATAAGGCTTGTCATCATTGCCCCTTTACAGGGCTTATCGTTATTACCAGAGTCAATAATATATCCCCATTTGTCACACAAATCATTCTGCTAACAAGCTTGCATCACTCCCCAGTCTTTCATAATATTCTGAGGATCAATGGGATTCCTGAAGATACAAACACTGGTTTTCAATATATTACTGATTCTCTTTTTACCCCATGATTAATCCCTTTTTGATTGAGAGCATGGGTATGTGGCTCGCAATTCACACATATTCCAAACCTCTTCAATCTATAGTTTGTTTGCAATATATTTATGTCTCCATGATAAATGTCATTATTACCCCCTCATAGGGCTTATCATTGTTAGCATAGCCAAAGACAAAGGGGGTCATTATGAGTTCGGCAGATGGTTTTTACCGTTCGACAAACTTCTGACAGGGAGGTTGCCGCCACACAGGCTACCTCCCCAGCAGCCCCAATAAGAGTTTCCCGCTAGGCTGGTAAGCGGAAACCTCGGTTTCCGCCTGCCATCCTAGCCGTAAATAGGCTACAGCATTGTCACGGGCTCTTATACTAGCCGGCAGCAATGCTGTAGCCTGCAGAGTGCACCAGCACCCTCTCAATGTTTACTGCCTGCATAGCAGACAGTGAACATTGTGAGTGTGCTTGGTGGGGGGGCTGAGCTGCCTATGCCAAAAGCATTTGCAGGTATTGGGGGCCCTCCTGTGGCCCCCGACACCTGTTCTCCGCCAGCCTTTTCATGGCAGTGCTATCGCCATGAAAAGGCTGGCGGAGAACGAGGTTGTAATCCCCAGGGCAGCGCTGCTTGAATGCTGCCCTGGTGGATTCGAATCTTCACCACATTCAGACTGTCGAGATCCAAGATCCTGGCATTGTTGGCGGTCCGGCCACTAGGGTTTTTATGTGGTGGTCTATAGACCGCCACACTTGTAATGAGCCTCAAAATCTTTTAAATCATATTAATCTATGCTCACCTCATATTGTTTGGTTTCAACTGGCTGTTTACTGAGCACTATAGATAACATCAGATTCAACTTGAAAACAACCTATTTTGGATCACATTGTAGATAATAGAAATCACCTCTTTCCAGATCTGCAACAATTTAAATAGGAGACAAATTCACTAAATATGTATCTTGTCTGTCATTGTTCCATTATTTTCAAATGGGGTTAATAATAACTATAATAATGACAACCTAATCCACTATGCCCATCTTGTACCTGGAAGTCTCAAACACTCTGTATTAATTAAAATCTCCTTTGAATGGGCAAAGCGTTCTTTATAACTGGTCACTATTAACCGGGTTTCAAATAGTAATGATCATCACATTTAAAATCCATGAAAATATTCAGAAAGGACAAATTTACTAAGTATATCTCCTAATATATAAAAAAGATCCAAATCTAACCTGCATGTGTTGCTCACCTTAAATCTTTGGAATGATGCTGACTTTTTGATTGTGCCAACAGAGCCTTTAAAAATGTACTCAGTGGTTCTTCAAAGTTCTCTTTCTTTTGTAGAGAGGTCATCGATATAACTAAAGGGATATGGCATATAAGTAAATTACCATCCATTTCCCAAATTAAAATTTCTCCCCTAAAACAAAATACTTCAGTTGTCTCTTATTTCTGCTCTGCATACCGCTGTTTGTGCCTCGTCACCAAGATAAACAAGGAAAGATTTTGCTAAATGTGAAGGCTACTATTAATCCTTTTCCTTCCCCCTAACTCACCTTTTTACAGTTAGTCACTGTAAAGAAATGGCTCCCTGTTGCAGTTACCCCCCACTCTTTGCCTGATACTGATGCTGACTTGACTGAGAAGTGTGCTGGGACCCTGCTAACCAGGCCCCAGCACCAGTGTTCTTTCACCTAAAATGAACCATTGTCTCCACAATTGGCACAACCCTGGCACCCATGTAAGTCCCTTGTAACTGGTACCCCTGGTACCAAGGGCCCTGATGCCAGGGAAGGTCTCTAAGGGCTGCAGCATGTCTTATGCCACCCTAGGGACCCCTCACTCAGCACAGACACACTGCTTGCCAGCTTGTGTGTGCTGGTGGGGAGAAAATGACTAAGTCGACATGGCACTCCCCTCAGGGTGCCATGCCAACCTCACACTGCCTATGGCATAGGTAAGTCACCCCTCTAGCAGGCTTTATAGCCCTAAAGCAGGGTGCACTATACCACAGGTGAGGGCATAGGTGCATGAGCACTATGTCCCTACAGTGTCTAAGCAAAACCTTAGACATTGTAAGTGCAGGGTAGCCATAAGAGTATATGGTCTGGGAGTCTGTCAAAAACAAACTCCACAGCTCCATAATGGCTACACTGAATACTGGGAAGTTTGGTATCAAACTTCTCAGAATAATAAACCCACACTGATGCCAGCGTTGGGTTTAATAAAAAATGCACACAGAGGGCATCTTAGAGATGCCCCCTGTATTTTACCCAATTGTTCAGTGCAGGACTGACTGGTCTGTGCCAGCCTGCTGCTGAGAGACGAGTTTCTGACCCCATGCGGTGAGAGCCTTTGTGCTCTCTGAGGACAGAAACAAAGCCTACTCTGGGTGGAGGTGCTTCACACCTCGCCCCCTGCAGGAACTGTAACACCTAGCAGTAAGCTTCAAAGGCTCAAGCTTCGTGTTACAATGCCCCAGGGCACTCCAGCTAGTGGAGATGCCCGCCCCCTGGACACAGCCCCCACTTTTGGCGGCAAGTCCAGGAGAGATAATGAGAAAAACAAGGAGGAGTCACTGGCCAGTCAGGACAGCTAAGGTGTCCTGAGCTGAGGTGACTCTGACTTTTAGAAATCCTCTATCTTGCAGATGGAGGATTCCCCCAATAGGGATAGGAATGTGCCCCCCTCCCCTTGGGAGGAGGCACAAAGAGGGTGTACCCACCCTCAGGGCTAGTAGCCATTGGCTACTAACCCCCCAGACCTAAACACACCCCTAAATTCAGTATTTAGGGGCTCCCCAGAACCTAGTAACTCAGATTCCTGCAACCTAAGAAGAAGAGGACTGCTGAGCTGAAAAACCCTGCAGAGAAGACGGAGACACCAACTGCTTTGGCCCCAGCTCTACCGGCCTGTCTCCCCACTTCTAAAGACACTGCTCCAGCGACGCTTTCCCCAGGACCAGCGACCTCTGAATCCTCAGAGGACTGCCCTGCTCTAGAAGGACCAAGAAACTCCAGAGGACAGCGGCTCTGTTCACCCAAGACTGCAACTTTGTTTCAAAGAAGCAACTTCAAGACAACTGCGTTTCCCGCCGGAAGCGTGAGACTTGCTACTCTGCACCCGACGCCCCCGGCTTGACTTGTGGAGAAACAACACTTCAGGGAGGACTTCCCGGCGACTACGAGACTGTGAGTAGCCAGAGTTGCCCCCCCTGAATCCCCACACCGACGCCTGCTGAGGGAATCCCGAGGCTCCCCCTGACCGTGACTGCCTGACTCCCAGATCCCGACGCCTGGAAAAGACTCTGCACCCGCAGCCCCCAGGACCTGAAAGATCGGAACTCCAGTGCAGGAGTGACCCCCAGGAGGCCCTCTCCTTTGCCCAGGTGGTGGCTACCCCGAGGAGCCCCCCCCTTGCCTGCATCGCTGAAGAGACCCCTTGGTCTCGCATTGATTTCCATTGGAAACCCGACGTGTGTTTGCACACTGCACCCGGCCGCCCCCGTGCTGCTGAGGGTGTACTTTCTGTGCTAACTTGTCCCCCCCCCGGTGCCCTACAAAACCCCCCTGGTCTGCCCTCCGAAGACACGGGTACTTACCTGCTGGCAGACTGGAACCGGGGCACCCCCCTTCTCCATTGAAGCCTATGCGTTTTGGGCACCACTTTGAACTCTGCACCTGACCGGCCCTGAGCTGCTGGTGTGGTAACTTTGGGGTTGCTCTGAACCCCCAACGGTGGGCTACCTTGGACCCAAACTTGAACCCCGTATGTGGTTTACTTACCTGCAAGAACTAACAAACTCTTACTCCCCCTAGGAACTGTGAAAATTGCAGTGTCTAGTTTTAAAATAGCTATATGTGATTTATTTGAAAAGTATATATGCTATTGTGATTATTCAAAGTTCCTAAAGTACCTACCTGCAATACCTTTCATTTAAAGTATTACAAGTAAAATTTGAACCTGTGGTTCTTAAAATAAACTAAGAAAATATGTTTTTCTATACAAAAAACTATTGGCCTGGAATTGTCTCTGATTGTGTGTTCCTCATTTATTGCCTGTGTGTGTACAACAAATGCTTAACACTACTCCTTTGATAAGTCTACTGCTCGACCACACTACCACAAAATAGAGCATTAGTATTATCTCTTTTTGCCACTATCTTACCTCTAAGGGGAACCCTTGGACTCTGTGCATGCTATTCCTTACTTTAAAATAGTGCATACAGAGCCAACTTCCTACAGTCACTTCCTTTGATAACAAAAAGTTTTAGGACTCATTTTGACTTCTATCTACTCTGCATAGAAAGAGCCTAGCCTCTTCCCCCATGCTGCCTCATATGATATTCCAAGATCGTAGGTATCGGTATGCCCTTCGCGATTTTATTTCAAGAACATTTTGCTGAAAAAATAATTTTTAATGGTAAAGATTTTTACATTAAGACCCAACCTACTTATGATGGATATTATCTTTCTGGGTATTTAATGAAATTATCATAAATAGGTTACACCACGACCGCCATGTGGTACTGCAACCAGTAGGGAAGAGTGGGATCATGGACTTTCCATGGGATTCCTGTATGTCTTTCCACCTATTTGTCACCTTCCTTGAGTTCTGAAAAATATCATAACCAACCGGGCCCAATCATTCTGGTGGCACCGGACTGGGCGAGGAGAGTATGGTATCCAGAACTCTATAGCATGAGATTCTGTCCTGCAGTCGAGCTGCCTCTGCGGGAGGATCTCCTGACGCAGCAAGTAGGCAGGATTCTGCACTGGAACCTGTGTGCACTCAGTCTTCATTCATGGAGATTGAGTGGCTACAGTTGTAAGTTTTTGACTTCCCTCTGAAGTATGTGATGTAATTCTAGCAGATAGGTGTCTTATCGACAAAGATGTTTTCACTTTGTCTTTGGGACAAGTTTGTGGCTTGGTGCTCTAAAAAACATATTGACCCAATATCCAGACCCTTGTCCAAAGTGTTTTTTTTTTGTCATTAGCCTGGCTCAGGGCACTGTTAAAGGGTATCTGTCGGTCAAATTGGCTTTCTTGCAGCTGCCAGATCAACCCTCCCTGTTCAAGTCACCACTTGTGACATGATCCTGAAAGACCTTAAAACACAGTTTTTCCAAAACCTTTTGTTACATCCCAGTGGGACCTAGATTTGGTTTGACCTCCCTGATGTGCTCTGCCTTCAAACCCATACACAGTTGTTCACTCCTACTCCTGACACTCAAAGCAACGTTCTTGGTGGCCATAACATCGGCCTGGAGGGCCTTGAGTTAGAAGCTCTATTTGCCCACCCTCCATACATCAGCTTCTTACCAGACAAATTGGTTCTCCGAACTGTGGCTCTTTTGTACCAAAGGTGGTCAACCCTTCCATGTCTGACAAGGTATCACACCGCAGACCTTCTTTTCTTTGCACATCCCTTAAAGGAGGAAGAGAGACTTCATTGTCTGGACCTAACAAGAGCTCTATCATTCTCAACTATACCAAAGAATATTGGGCCAGATGTACCAAGCCCTTTTGCATTTCTTAACAGTCTGAATCGGTATTTCGGGCTATTACAAAATGCAAAATGGCCTTTTCTGATGTAGAAAGGCCTTTAGGAAATCGCAAATTGCGATTTCTACTGGGTAGAATTCGCAATTTGGAATGCCCTGAATAGGAAATTGCAAATAGGGATTACCTATATGCGATTCCTATTCTGATGTACTAAGAATTTCCTAAATGCAATTTATACATTTAGGCAATGCAATTACCATCAGAAGTAGATGGGGTAACCATGTACAATTTTTTAAAAAGCACCCCAAAGGGCTTTTTTAAAATTGCAATAAAACACACACATGCCCCTTGGTCATATGTGTGCTCGACATGTGCACCACTATTTTTGAGGTGCACCAAGGGGGGCCTTTTGGCCATTGTCATCCTTGGTTTTCTGCATTTCTCAAATAGCGATTTCCTAAATGGAAATCACTATTTGGGAAATGCAGAACCGGCCCATTGACACAAATGCAATGTGATTCCTTATTTGCAATTTCCTAATAGAAATTCTTACTTTGTAGGAATCACTATTAGGAAATCAGTATCTCTGTTTCAAGTTTCAAGTTTAAGTTTATTGACTCTGTTAATTAAAACCATCGCAAATCCAAAATGCATAATAATAATAAAGATACTTTGCCTACTCATTATGTTAATAGAAACCCATAATAAAAACATAAAAGCTTATTTGAAACTAAAACATATCATGGTAAAGAGTTCTCTGTAAATAGCATTTTTAATTTCCTAAATAGAGATTTTTATGAAGTCGCTATTTAGGAAATGCTAAATTGCATTTTAGAACATCTGGCCCGTTGGGTGGCTGATCAGTGCTTTGTGAGTATCCTGGGCACAAAGAAGGGAAAAGCAGTGCAGAAGTAGACCATCTCCAGATGGATTGTAAGTTGCATTAAGATCTGCTGTGCACTAACCAAGAAATAACCCCATGTGGGTTTGGGCCTAATTTCACCACAGCGAAAGCTACAACCACTTTGTAGGCTTGTGGAGTCCCTGTCCTGGATATTGGTTAAACTTCAACATGGGCATCTCTGCACACATTTACTGAATACTTCTGCCTCGATAGTCAGCTCCATCATGACAGGCACTTTGCCTGTTCAGTCCTCCAGGACTTTTTAGTCTGAACAAGTCGTTAGCCGTGGAAGTTTGTGAAAGTTCACACACATGACTGTGTTGGCATTCATAAACTTCTTTCTTTATCCTTTACCCCATGGAAAGAGATGGGGTTTTTCTCCAGCTTAGGGCTTGCATAAATCCCTTTCCATATTGGGAAGGGGAAAGATAAACCAATATTTGCAGGCTGTAGGGGAAGGGCTTTCTTCCTGGGTAAGAAATATTCTATGCAGAGAGAAAAAGTGTCTGAAAAAACTATGCCCTTCAGGACTAGAATCTTGCTGGCAATGTCACGTGATCATTGCAGAAGTATGTCTGGAAACCTGTGCCTGGGTTGCTGGCATTGTCATGTGATCATTGCAGAAGTATGTCTGGAAACCTGTGCCTGGGGCAGCTTTCCAAGAGTACCCCTGAGAATGTTTGTGAATTCAGAAATTAGGAAAAACACATGCAGGGGGATTTACTGTACTTTTCCTACTTCGTTGTGTATCAGGGCCTATGAGTACAGGTAAGACCAATTGATCAAGTACAACCAAACCTACCCGCCACAGCCATTCCATCCTAATAATTTCTCACACACCAAAAGAACTGATTTAGGAAGGTAGCATGTAGATCTGGGGGCCTCAGATCACACAACATTCTATCTCATTCCCGCACTGCACAGATAATTTTCTTCATCTTCAGTGACTTCTGCCTAATCCTCTCAGTAGGCTGTTACAAGATCATATAATCTTTTGGACAACAAGGGCAACCCAGTCCTAATCTTTGTATCAGTCAACTGTCCAGAAAAGATCGATTCAAGAGAAATCCAGCATATGGTGCTGCTTCCAGTTAGACTTCTTCAACTTGCTGAGGCACTGTTTCCCAGATTTTGAGTTAGTTCAAGCCTGCATTACTGAGAGGTCATACCCCAAGCAGGTTTGAGATCATTGAACCAGCTTCATCTGCACCCAAGGAAGTGAACTGAGTGCTTATACCAAATACTCAATCTGTTGCAAAGTTCAACCTTGTTTCATACAGAATAAGCTTTAGCAAATCCATAAGCCTGGCCCAAGTTGATCCGCAAAGAATTAACTGTATTGAAAGAGAGTAAAAGTATGAGTCTGAATCAATCTTTCCCTCATCAACTATACTTGTACAGTGGCTTATTTCTACAAACTACATCTGTGCTTTTTTTAAATCCAATTCATACCTACCCAGAGTAAGGGTGAAACACTGAGAAAATCTTCTGCAGCAGATGGTACATTCATTAGAATTACCTATTAACTAGTAAGCTAATTATTTTGTAATGCTTTATGTATGAATGGCAATCAAATACTTCATAAATCCCTCTTAAGCATTATGGCCCTTATTATGACCCTGACGGTCCATGGACCGCCAGAGCTTCTATGGCGGTCTCAACTGCCACATTATGACAGCGGCGGTTTGGCCACTGCCAAACCGCTGCGTCCTTGCCCGTCCCGCCAGGCTGGAGGTTTCCACCTGCAGCCCAGTGGGAGTCGGATGACCGCCGAGGTCATTCCGACTTGGGACACTACCAGCATTTTTCTGGTGGTCTCATCGCCACAAAATGCTGGCGGTAAGGTATCCCGACAACAAGAACTTGCGTTCCTGTCACCGGGATACCCCCAAAACACCTCCGCACACACGAACGTATACACCAACACACACACAAACACACACAGATAACTGCCCACTCACACACCCACTCACAACATTCACCCCATAGACACGCATACATACCCAAACACATCACACATGCATGCATACACTCTCCAGCCCCCACCCCCTCCCTTCAACTACATACATACACACACCTGCACGCACTCACCCACACCCCGCCTTAACCCTTACACATTCACCCATGCACACACACCCACCTCCCATCCACCTGTATACTCGCATGCATCACCATCACCACATTTACACACAGGCACACACTCACAGACACTCCCCCTCCCCCATTCATGACACGCATACACACACTTGCCCCCCACTCCCCCTTTAGACGGCACTTACCTCATCCGACGAGGTGCTCCTCCCTTAGGGGACAGGACCAGGCTTCCACCGCCTGCACCATCACGTCACCAGAAGACCACCACACAGAATTACTGGTTGTAATTCTGTGGGCAGTCTTTTTCTGGCGTGGTGGTGCCGACGGTGGCACCGCCTAAGTGCCGCAGCCCGCTGTGATGAATGCTGCTGGCAAAAGACCACTGCAGTCATAATAAGTGCCTATGTATTTCTGTGGTTTAACCTTAGAGTCCAATAAATGAAGATCATTTGTTTATGTTTCTTTCCTTTCTTTCAGGTAAACGAGTACATCACTATAAGGATTACTGGCCAGTTTTCCCTCTGCTTATTCTTCAAATGGCAACATGACAGTGTGCGGTTGTCCCTCTCACCACTTTCAAGTGTTACCCCACCAAAGATAGAGGAACTGGTAGGTAAATTATGCCAGCAGTAAGAACAACTGATAGAGAAACATGGTTAGCATTCAAAGACAGGTTGACAAGTGTACTGTAATCTCAACACATTCATAGCTCAAACATAAAATCTGCATATGAAGCCAAATAAAAAAGCAGCACTGAGGGTGTCTGATGTACATTTTTATATCGGCATAAGTGGTACTTTCTTTGTAGTGTGTATTCAAGGTGTTGAGCATGTCGGAAAGGATGCTGGTAACTTATCTTATGGCTTTCACATCTGGTGACTTTGTACTTTGTACCTGCTCTTTCTAACAACGATTGGGCCAAATTTGTGCTCTTTAATGTCTCCCTATACCCAGCCTTTTTCACCAGATCCTCCACCACAACAATAACAATGTGAATACTAATCTACAGTTTTTGTGTAGTATCTAATATATCAATATAAAAGTTACACAGAAGGTTGAGGCAAAATTGGCAACCATTTTCACCACCAGCTTTAATAAGAGTCCCTTCATCAGGGACGATAGTTTTATTTAAATAACTGAATGCCAGACACCACTCTTCTGGTGTACTGTATATTTACTTAGGTGTGTCATTGGGAAACCTTTATAGGTACACTATGGATCACATGTAATGTGACAGCAATGAATTCTTCTTTTTTAGACTTGATTTTCTCACACACTTTCTTTTGTTTGGTTTTCTGGTATTGTGTATCATCACTTTTATGTCACTTTAAGGAAACATTATCCTTGACTTTTATTTTTAAAAGCATATGTTATATTGTGCTGCAGTGTGATTGGCCAAGTTTGTTGAAAATCATACACATATACTACATTGCCAAGACTAGGGTCCTGGCAGGATGTATTAAGCTTTGTACTCCGAATCTGTGTGGAGTAATGCACTTTTCCTTCTCCCACCACCTTTACTTGTGACCACTTATACAGGGATAGGAGGGGCAGTGGTAAGAATGAGGACCAGAGAGTGGAATGTTGCAGAAAATTATGAGCCAGGAACAATGCTGCTGCACCTTTCCCACTAGGCTGACCGGCGGGAACCTTAGTTCCTCCCTGGTCAGCCCAGTGGGAACCTTGTAATGGGCCCAGTGGCAAGACCTCTGGGGCCTCAGCTGCCACCCTTGTAATGAGGCCCAAAGTCTGCTTCCAGTGGGTAGGATCTTCGAAAATGCTCCTGGCAGCTGGGAGCAGACTTTTGATCTTTTTTGATGCAGGCAGGGAAGCAGATGTAAATATTGCACCCACCCGGCGGGAGCAGCATAAATAGCTGCTCCCTCCAATCAGGAGCAATGCCAGCTCCCACTGCATGGGGGGGGAGCTGGCTGGGGTCAAGGGGGCCTTGGGGCTCCCTCTGTGGCCCCTAACAAAAGCATGGTGGGTGTCCTGGGTGGGCACCCACATTTAATGATGCAAGCCCCAGAGGGATGGGGTCCTCGGGCCAGAAGAGGCTTGACGAAGAGGGCCATGCAGCCCCCTTCCTCTTTAATTGTAGTTGTGGCCCTGGAAATGAGGTCTCCAGGACTTGACAATGCTCTGGGAGTGAAGTCATGCAGCCCCCTCCCCTTTAATTAAAAAAAAAAAAAAAGGCCCTGGGGTATGGGGTCCCAAGGGCCTAAAAAGGATTAAGAAGGAGGGCAGCGCAACCCCTCTCCCAATTAACAAAAAACAATGGCCCTGGGGGATGGAGTCCCCAGAGCCTAATAAGTCTTGGTGAGGGTGGTTACGTGGCCCCTTCCCCCTTACTAAAAAAACAAAAGGCTGTGTGGGGAGACCATGCAGCCCCCTCCCCTTTAATGAAAAAAAGGTCCTGGGTAATGGGTGTCCCCAGGGCCTAAAGAGAATCTGGGATGGAGATCACATGCCCCCCTCCCCTTTTTTGTAAAGTCTGGCCGTGGGGGGGGGGGAGTTTCCCCAGAGCCTATAAAGGCTTGAGGAGGGGGGGTCCTGCAGCCCCTCTCCCCTTTAAAAAAAAAAAGAAAGGCCCTAGGGAATAGAGTCCCCAGTGCCTAATAAGACTTGGGAAGGGGGCCCACTTGGACTCCCTCCCCTTGAAAATACATAGGGCCTAGGGGATGGGGTCACCTGGGCCTTTTGAAAGCTCGGGATGGGGGCTGCACGCAAACCCCTCAAACCTCTTAAAAGATAAGGCCCTGGGGGTTGGTGTCTCCAGGCATTAATAAGGCTTGGGGAGGGGGGCACTTGGTCCCTCTCCCCTTTAAAAAACATAAGGTTCTGGGAGGTGGGGTCCCCAGGGCCTAAAGAGTAGTAGGAAGGAGGGCACTTGGTCCCTGTTCACTTTAGAAAACATAAGGTCCTAGGAAATGGGGTCCCCCATACCTAATGAGGCTCAAGGATAGGGGGCGCGTCACCCCACCTTTAAAAATAAAAAGGCCTCGGTGGATGAGGTTCCCAGGGCCTAAAAAGGCTTAGGGAAGAGGGCCACTTGGCCCGCTTTATCTTTAAAAAAAAAAAAAAAAAAGAATGGGGTGTGGCCTAGCGGGGAATGGAGTAATATGTGTCTTTTCTGTCCTCCCAGCTGCCACCAGCCTTCAAACACCATGGAAAATACCAAGACCATGATACCATGGCTCTATCCATGACGGTACCTTGGTGCCTTCCCCTCTTCACCTTGGGGGGGGGCTATTTTGTCCCTTGGTTGGATTCCTGGTGATAGCTTTGTGGCTCCTTGGTCGGAGCTGCCACCTTGTGGAGCTATGCCACACGTTGTGCAGCACTGGATCTTGGGATGCGTGAATATCCCACCCAGAGTCCTCCAAGGCAGCTCACACAATACAGAGAACTGTTGACGAGGGAGCCGCAAATTATTTCCCACCTACCTGCTCCTGGTCTCCTGCAGGTGCTGCTACAAACCCATTGACGTGGCCTGTAGATGCAGGGCCACCATTTTGAGGAGAGAGTCACCGAGGCTCTCTGGGACTGAGCTTGCGGTGCATCGCACCTTGCTTGGCGGGGGCGACCAGTAGTAGGGGCACGGTGCAGCAGCCTGAGTCAGCAGCATTGTGGCCGGACCCGGGGCCCCTTGAGAGGATAGCACTACCTGCCTGGCACCCTAGTAAGATCCGTTTATGCTGCACCTATTACTGCACTTTAGACAATATGGCGACCTGCGGTTGCTGCCTCAGGCATGCAGTGCCACCTTGCTTTGAATGGTGTCCTTCGGACCATTGTGTGGCGTGCTTTCCAGATGACCTTGGGACAGAGCGACAATACAGAGGTGTTAATCTTGGGACAGATATTGCCTGGACCCCCAGAGATCCTGATCGGCCTGGGCCTGCACAGCACATTGAGAGCACAAATGCTGAGACTTGCCCCAAGACTTGCCCTATCTATACAACTCGTTTTGACTCCCATCCCAGGAAAAGCTGCTTGACCTGCTTGGGGCCTGCTGTGGTCACAACCTGGCCATCTGATCACCATGTGCCATGAGTGTTTAAAGCCTGGGAACTGGGGACTGGCCAGGACTGCGAGGATCTCTACTTTGGGGATGTGCTGAGCACGGGGATGACATTCACAGGAGTAGCATCCTTGCCATCCAGAGGGCCCGATTGGAGCAGGTGTACAATGTCTACAGTGCCCCTTTTATTCCTCGATTAGCCTACATTGGATACACTGGGCTGTGAAAAGACTGCGCCCCCACTGTGGGGTGGCTTGTCACAGACACTTAGGCCATATGTATGAACACATTTTCCCATAGGCACAGAATGAATAAAACCCTTTGATACATCTGGCCCTTTGAATCTTCCTGTTTGACCCATGAGGTGGCAACAGTAACCTACTCCACTGTGCTATGTTCGCCCTATGACTGACTGGTAGAAATTGTGCATTCCACTAGCGGGCCCATATACAACTGTACGAGATGTGTAGTGTTTGTTTTGGACCACAATGGGGGTGACGCCAGGCCTAGCTTCGACTCTCAGCATTTGTCGCCCCAGCATTCAAGCACCATGCAGTGCCTTAAATCTGCTAAGGACAAGCCAGTGGCCTCCCTTTGGAGCAGAACCCCCCTAGTGGACTCGGAGATGCCAGCTCCCCCTCCTACACCCGCAGCTGGGGTGTTGTCCATAGTACCTATCACACAGGACTACATGGATCATTTCCTGCAGAAGATTGAATCTGAAATTGGCTCGCTTAAGGTGGACTTCAAATCCTGTATCAAGGACATTTGGCGTGATGTGTGGATGGCCTGGAGCGAACAGCTGATGCCCGCTCTGAGGACCATGAGATGCTGTGGCGTGAAGATCAACAAATAGAGCTGCAAACTAAACAGGAAGACCTGGAAAACAGGAGCAGTTGGAACAACATCTGTATCAGGGGTGTCCCCAAAGCAGCAGAAGGAATCAGCATCATGGACTTCACAGCTGAACTCCTGCAGACAATCTTGGGGTACAAGGAGGCTCCCCCTTCAGCCCTGGATAGGGCTCACCACGTGGTCTCTGCTCCTGGGCTCTCTGCTTCCATCACTGACATCCTGACGCATGCCCACTTTTTTTTACAGAGAATGAAGCGATTCTGTGTGCCTCCATGGGCAAGGCTGACCTGGTCTTTCATGGCCACACCATCCAGCTCTTCCAAGATCTCTCTCTTTTATTACATTGCGTCGATGGCTCAACTTCAAGCCAATCACTGATAAATTGAGAAAGATACACATTCATTATCAGTGGGGGCACCCCTTCACTCTCCTGTTCGCTTGGGACGGTAAGCAACGAGCCTCATGCTCCTTGGTGGAAGCAAAGCATCTGGTGTGGCTCACAGCTGCCGTCCAGGACAAAGATACCTCTTCATTGCACGTCTACTGGAGACGACCTGTGCCCCATCTGGACCACAGTGTGGCCCTATCACCCAGACAAGTGACAAAAAGAGGAAGTGTCTCAGAAGACCAAACACAATATCATTCAGCATCCCGAGAACATGAAGAAGGACCCCCCCATGCATCAACTACCAGATATTGGGGCATTGCCCCCCACCGGCACCTCTGTGGTTTTTATGGCCTAGAACAGCAGATGCATCGGGCCACGGGAGCACAGAGGCCACGCTTGCTATCCTGAGTTTGGAATCAGGCTATCCTTGATGGCCACCTCCCCACGATTCTCACCCCAAGAGTGTAACTCCTGAAGCAAGAAATGGCCATATATATGCCAATCTCCGCGGGAAGCGGATGACTGTGTTGGACCCGGTTGGTCCACCAATTTTCTTTTCTGCTGTTTGTTTTTCTTCACTAGGTTGACTATCGCTAATGATTGTCGCTTTCTAATTTTTAGGATGTACAGTGCATATCTCATCCCTTCAATGACAGGCATATGCCCAGCCCGCCCCCTATGTTGCCTTCTGGGTTGCTTTGCTCCGTGGGGACTGCTCAACCATCCTATTCCTAGTGCTGGAGGGGAAAAGGCAGCATGATGCAGGACCCTTGTCCCCCTGGCCTAATCCTTCCTACGTCCTTCTTGCCCATAAATGCTAACCCACAGGTTTCTCACAGATGTCCCTGACTATGGGCACTAAATTGCTCTCTCTAAACATACAAGGCCTCAATTCAACCAACAAGGTATGGGGCTACATATTACAACATGACCCAGATATTATCCTCCTCCAGGAGACTTATCTTCTGGGGGCGGACACCCATAGGATGATACACCCAAAGTATCCTTGCAATACAGGGCCCACAAATCCACTAAAACGTTGGGGGTGGGTGTTCTCTTGAAAGCAGGCCTCCACTCCTCTGTCTCAAAAGTGGTGAGGGATGGGAAGAATCCCTTCCTGGTGCTGCACATGCATGGAGAAAAAGGGCCCCTCATACTTCTTAATGTCTATGCCCCCAGTCTTATGCAGGACCTTTATCTGAGATGCATATTGCATGAGCAACTAGTAGGGTTGGAAGTTGACATCATTGTTGGTGGATATTTTAACCTAGTGTGTGATCCAGACAAAGACCGCAGCACAGTCACATACCAGGGCACTGGAACTATGTCCGCTCAACTGAAGAAGGACCTCACAGAACTGGGGCTAGTAGATGCTTGGCGTTATAAACACCTGGATGCTTGGGACTACTCATTCTACTCATGTCCAGGCATCTTAATCACGTATTGATCATGTTTTCTTAAATCACTCCTTCTTGTGAGATCTTGAAGCGGCGGCTATCTCGGATATCTCCATCTCTGATCATTCCCAGGTAGAGCTGGTTTGGTTCGCCGATACCCCATCTTGCAGGGGCCAGACATGATGGCAGTTAACCCTGAGGCTCCTCATGGATCTGGTTGATATGGCAGAAATCGGTAAAGGAATCATTGAATACTTTGCACTCACCTTGCCCGACACCTAGCTGCTTACACTTTGGGATGGCTTTAAGGCTACCATGAGGGGAGTGATCTCCACCATATCCATTGCCAGAAGGAGAGAGGTGAACTTGATAGAGTCTACCCTCAGATTATCCGGAGATTAAAGTCCTGGAAAAGCAAGATGAGTCTGCTCCGACTCGATGCAACGAGCATCAAGTCACTATGCTGCGCTGTCAAATGAGGGCTCATGGAACTAATAGGACTGATGTTCCCTTTCAGCTCTAAAGCAGAAATATTACGACAGGGAGAACAAGGTGGTCTCGATGCTAGCTCAACGGCTCTGTCAAGCACAGGTTAGAGCACACATTGCTAGACTTCAGTTTGGGCTGGGTGATCTCTGAGCGGGACAAGCAGTGGGCAGTCTATGATTACTATAAGATCCTCTACACTTGTGGCGATGTGCCTCCTGCAGTGACAGAGGAGTATCTGAATGCCTGTGATTGAGAACCCATCAACCGCAACATGTGGACCTCCTTGATGCTCCAGTCACCCTGGTGGAGCTCTGTAACGCAGGCCATTCCCGTCAGTAAAAATACGATCTATGATGGGCTTACTGTCGTCTTCTATAGGCTGTTTCTGCAGGAACAATTGCTAAAGCTATTTAATATTCTTCATGCAGGACAAAGGCCTTACGCCCACTATGGCGGCAGCAGTGATCTCCTTTACACCTAAACCAGGGAAAGACCCTACCCACTGCTCTTCCTACTTCCCTATAGCTCTTCTCAATACTGAGGCAAAAACCTTTACCAAAATGTTGGCTACTGGGTTGGAGTGCTATCTTCCAGGCTTCATTGACCCTGATCAGGTAGGGCTTATTTACAATCGACAGTACCCTGGATAGTGCACTTAGTCGAGCAGTCCCACCACCACAACATCCCGCCTTGCCTCCTTTTGCTTGAGGCAAAGAAGGCTTTTGATTGGTGAATTGGTCCTTCCTCTGTGTGGTTTTGGGCAAGGTGGATTTGGGGCTGGAAATTATAGCCAAGATCGTGTCTTCCTCTGTCACTCAAACAGCTACCATTAGGGTCAACATACTCTACACAGCCCCTATTAACATCCTTAGGGGCACACGCCGGGGTTGCCCGTTGTCACTCCTTTTGTTTGCTTTTGTAGTGGAGCCACTGGCTATAACTCTCTGCTGCACTGCTGCCATGGTAGGCATCCCTTTTGGGATGTGGGGCCATAAGATTAACTTATTTGTAGATGACCTCTTGCTCTCTGTCTCTCAGCCCACTACCTCTTTACCAGCGATTGTTGCCAGCCGTGCTGCGTTGAAGGTGGTGTCAGGCTGCAAAATTAATATGTCTAAATCCTGCATTCTTAATCTGACTATACTTTAACAGGAACTCCCTGCTCTGCAAGGCCTAGCGCCATTCTAGTGGTCCTCCGGCACAAATAGGTATCTGGGTATTAAGCTGACCACTAAACTGTCTTCCTGGATGCAGGCAGACTGTCCGCAACTTCGGAGGTCCATTCTGGCAGATCTTCAGATGGAAGCCCCTTCACATCTCTTGGCTGAGCCAAGGTTCTCAAACTCGCTATTAATGCAGCCACGGGACAGGGGTGGACTGACCTGCCTCAACCTTCTTGAATATTAGTAGGCTGCCCACCTATGATACATCTCTGCATGGGTGGTGCGTGAGAGGGAGAAGCATTGGTTTCAAATGGATCGGGTGGTGGCCTGAGGGCCCTGGTGGGATTTAGCCTGGTTACCCAAACAAGGCAGACCGCGCAGAGCTTACTTGGCTACACCCACCGAGACAATACTCAACATTTGGGACAAGTTGGAGACTGGAGAGGCCTCACTACCTTCCCCTCCTCCACATGCCTATTATGTGTAATCCTGATTTTATTCCTGCGCTGTTACCCTAAATCTTTCCCAACTGGGGTGGTGGGAGTGTGTGCAACGCTATGCAACCTCTTTGTTGGACTCTCCATCAAGTCTTTAGATCAATGCAAAACTAATTTCCACCTTCTTGAAATACCTAAACTTCAGTATTGTCAATTATGGCAGAGGGCATTATATACCTCCAACTGTCCTGGGACCACTAGGTCCTATACTCCCTTTAAAAAACCGGTAAGAGCATATGATGGATCAGGGGACTTATATGTAATACATATTGCACACTACAGCATTCCACATCCCTTCATACCCACCCCTACCAATCATGCTAGCAGGTTATCACTACAGAGGGTATCTCACCCAAGCAATGGGACACCCTCTCGCGGGAACTTATTGAAGCTTTTCTCTTAGTCATGCGACAAACAAACATGTTCCAATGGTGTTTTACACCACCCTGCCTCTCCACCATTTACCCCTCCATATCTTCCCTCTCCTGGTGATGTGGCTTGGCAGTGGGGATTCTTGTCACACATGGTGGTTTTGTAGCTTCATCAGTACCTCCTGGAAAGAAATCCTGAGGCACATTAAAGCCACCATACGATATCTGCCCTCTGCTTCCTACCTTATGGTTGTCCTTGGTGTGTGGCCCCTTACATCGGAAGTGATGACACACGCTGACTGGAAGCTCATTAGCCACATGCTCCGTACTGTGAGGCAGCATGTGGTGATGACATGGAAAAAGACTACTGCCTCTTCCATTGCTCAATGGTTCACTCATCTGTGGCATATGCTGGCAATAGAACAACTTTCCCACAATCTAACACCCACTGTGAATAGTTTCAGTATGTTTGCCACCCACTGATCCACTATCTTACTCGCTTTTAATTCACATGTTTCAGTCCTCTGAGGTTACAAGCTTTACAGCTCTTTGATCTCCCCCCGGATCTTACACCAAATAACTGATCCCTCCCCCCCACTCCCGATTAATCATTACCACCTATGCACTAATGCACAACATTGTCCAGATCTTCAAACTCTATCAAAAAAGCCTCAACCAGGAATTGTTGTATTTTGTTGTTTCACTGTTATTTCTTTTTGCTTTGTGACATGCCAAGTTATGGACAACCCTTAGGCGCACCTGTCTAATGACTGGATAACCCTCTACTTTCTAGCCATTTTCCACTGGCTCCACACTATGTGTAATTGCTTTGTGCAAACTGGTCTCCTGTCATATTATGTGGGCTCTGGCAGACATGTCATACCTTGTTGTAATCAATTGAAAAATTGTTAATAAAATGATTATGATAAGAAAAGGACATGGGGAATGGGGTCCCCAGGGCCATTAGGGGTTGACTTTACATATGATAAAAAAATATGACTTTATGTTAAAAAAAAAAGTGAATTTCACTGAAAAACAACAAAGGTTAAAGTAACAATATAGTTAGGTGTGATAAAAAGATCCATTTTTGTTTAAAAAAAAAAAAAACTTTGAAATTCACCTAAAAAAACTAAGTTTAAAGAAGCATTATAGGTAGGTGAATATGTCAGTGACAACATTCACGTTTTGAACTTAAAAATACACAGACATTCACCAGTTACAGTTAGAAGAGCTAACTATACCTTGTGCCCCCCCCAAGCACTACTTATTACATCACACATTACATCACTTATGACACGTTCTATGATATCATTTATGACATCACTGAAGACATCTCAAATGACAGCATCGATGACATCACTGATGACATAATCCAGGCTTCTTTTGTATACGTTGTTCTATAAACAGGTACAGCAGTAGAGCTATGAAAGTAACTGCAAAATAAGCTCACAACAATATGAAGCATCATCACAGCTATTATACATACAGTCCCCATTGGTAAAGCAAGCTTATGTTATGTGCAACATTGACCTTATAGCATACACTTCATGGGTTGCCGAGTTCATGTTGACTAAGATCCACAGATGAAAGGGTAACCTATCCTGCACACAGTGTTTAATCTGTATACAACTATTAAAGGAAAATCAAGTTCCTCCAGATACTGAAGCCTTGTTACATAACTAATGACCTACTATGGACAGTCTTTACCTATATCAGACCTCAACAGTCACTGAACCTACATTGAGAACTGAAGTGAACATAAGTAGAAAAGTAGGTACTGTTAACACTGTTAATTCTACTTTCACCCCCCACGCCCCTAAAGTGTCCTCTTCATTGATGGGCCTGCATGTCATAGAGAAAACCAAGAATAAGCTAACTATGCAAAGTCACTGCCACATTTTGGGCAATTCCATCAGATGGTGCCGAAGTTATTAGTAAATAAAAAATGTTTCGACCCCTGCTCTTTAACTCCTTCCTGCAAATGGTTCTGCACAAAACCTGAAATACCTGCACCGGAAGTAACTTGGGTGTAACTCGAAAACTGCCTACACGTTTGATGTAGATTCTTCAAACAGTGCTAAGGTTATAAGCAATTGAAAATTGTATTGCCTCCCATTTAACTTTGCCTACATATTGAATCTGCATGAAGCCTAGAAAGCTTGCTCTGGGTGGATCACTGACACAATATTGTGATAAACAATATCCTGTCACAAGTATGATTAACCACAATATCGTGATCCTGTACTGGTAAGTACAAAAATATCGGGAAAATATTTTTGACACTGATATCGTTGAAAATTAGACACAAATATTGATAATTGATAATATAGAGTTTAAAGTAGTAAATGTTAAATATTTTAATATATAATTGTAATATAATGTCAATTAAATATTTTCCACTAATATTTAATACTATCTATAAATGTGTTTGTATATAAACACACAAACATGTATTAATTAATGTAGACAATAAATAAAATATAAATTGTTTTTAAAAAACACATTTACAAAAAGTGCTATAAACATTAAAAGAAATGTAAAAATAAAAACAAATTATATAAAAATAAAAACATTAATGCTATAAACTATATTTATCTATGTTATGAACACTTTTGGAGTCTAAGATTATTAATATACTATTGGACTTTGGAGGGGTAAAATGCACTATTCCCACTCCAATCTGTGCAACAGTAGGAAAAGTGTTGGATTTTGGAGGGTTAAAATGTACTATTCCCACTCCAAAGAGCACCATTTTTTGGGAAGTGTTGGACTTAGGAAGGGGAAGATTTAATATTCCCACACTAATCTGTGCAACAATAGGGAAAGTGCTGGCTTTGGAGGGGTAAAATGTATTATTTCCACTTCAGTCTCTGCAACAGTAAGGAAAGCATTGGATTTCAGAGAGGTAAAACTTACTATTCCTACTCCAGACAATGCAACAGTAGGGAAAGTGCTGGACTTTGGAGGAGAAATTTTTCTATTCCCACTCCAGACTGTGAAACAGTAGGGAAAGTATTGGTTAGCAAAAAAGTTAATTTCACTATTCCTACTGCAGTCTAAACAAGAGTAGGGAAAGTACTTCACTTCAAACACATTACTTGTATAACACCATGAATGTAGAAAAAATATTAAGCTCTTAATATAATTTTTTTTAATTAACATAATGTTAATGAACATAAAAGTTTACATTATATTTATTCATTAAAATCATTATCAAAATAAGTATTTCATATTTCATTATTTAAAATTCAATTAAATAATTAATTTACAAATATGAATTAATTATGTGTATTAACTTCCCACGTGATTCCCCTACAAACCTAGGATCCCGCAAATAAAAAAGCAGTAAATGAAATCAGTATTCCATATTTTACATAATTAAAAATAATTAATTAAATATTAATAAGTTATTAATGAATTAATACTTAAGTATCTTCCCACCCTAGACCCCTACAACCCTAGCAGCCGGCAACTGAAATATAAGTAAAATATGTATTCTATTAGTTACATAAATAAAATCAATGAAATAATGAGTTAACTATAATAATTAACTTCTCAACCTGTACCCCTACAAACTTAACAGCCCACAAATAACATATAATGAAAATAAATCAATATTACATAATTTGCTCGATAAATATTTATCATATAACTAAATAAAATGTATTAAATAATTCATAATTAATATTAACTAATTAACTTCCCCATCCCCTATCAACCCAAGAACCCACAACAATGCTATAAATTACTATAAAAAAAAATAAAAAAAAATCTTTCTCACTGAAAATTACAAGCTATATTAGAAAAAATAACCTTTATATAAACAATAGTGACTCATACGATTATTATATCAACACATTCAAATAATGTAAAAGCAATATTTTCATTCACTATACTATTGAAAACAATATTAAGAACATCAGTATTATTTAAAATGATATTAATTACCTCAAAAAACGTTATTCTTGTCAACAATATTTGTGCATCACAATATTTGTGTATCACAATATTTATTTTCTGATATTTCTATCTCCTGATATTGTTACATCAATATTTTGTTCAAATTCCCATTGGGTATCCCTTACTAACTACTTGCCACACTTGCAACTGTTTGAAGGGGCGGAAGGGGTACTTAAATAATGGCAGGAGGATTGATCCTGATGTGGCAAGTAACACAGATCCTAACGTTATGGAGTTGAAGCTATTGTATTGGAATGTTGCATGTCTGAGAAGCAAATTATCGAACAAAGACTGGTGCTCCTTCACCCATCATTTATCTGTAGTATGTTTGCAGAAAACCTTGATGTCAATGTCAATGTCAATTCTCTTGCTTAGGGAGTACATATATATATATATATACACTTAGCACTTTATACTTTATGTCACGAAATAAAAAAAACTTTTTGGGACTCGAATTGGTGGTGCCAGTGTCATACATGCAACGAAAATCTGAGAAAGACTGGGATTCGTCTGTTCGTGGAGTGACTATGTGATATTTATTCACTTAAAGATCCAAAGGTTACAGGGAGGAGTTAGACTGACATTTTAAATGTGCAAAATCATAGAAAGTCACCAGTTATAGTTATAGTTACAGTTACCTCTAGTAACTATAACTCATCCCCTCAGGTAACTATAACTTGTACCCCTGCAATGCACAGGTTTTTTTTCAAAGATTTTACTGCTGAATATTACATTAAGCTGTCATGAGTGCCGTCATTTGTGGGGAAAGTAGCAGTGCATGGCAAGGGCGTGAGTTATAGTTATCTTAGGGCATGAATCTTGGTTACTCCCGGTAACTCCAACTGGTGAATTTCTATGGTTTTGTATGTTTAAAATGTAAGCCTAACTATAATGTCCCTGTAACCTTTGTTTTTTTAAGTGAATTTCTATGTTTTTTCAAACTTCCATTTCCTAACTATAACATCCCTGTAACCTTTGTTTTCTTCAATGAATTTCAATGGTTTTTTAACGTATAGTCATTTTCATTACTATACATTACTCCAACCACCGCAGCGCACTGCGGTTTGCCTCAGACCAAACCCCTGTAAGCACCCAACCTTGCAACTTGTACAGCCTTCGCCCATGCGCAGTAGGGGTTGGCGGCAAGGGTTGGCCACTGCCAGACCCTGCAGCTAACCACCCAGCACTAATCTGTGCCTTGCCCTTTGGCCCTGCATGGCGGAAGTTGGTTGTGGCCTCTCTGGGTATCGGAATAGGTGTGCGATGATGTATCTGGCTGTGAGAGTGTCTATCTGGGTGCGAGAGTGCGTACATCAGTGTTTTAGTGGGTGTGTCAGTGTGTGCGTGGGTTCATAAGGGTGTCAGTGGGTGTGTGAGAGTCTGAGTGGGTTTGTGAATGGGTGCGTAACTGTCTGAGTAGGTCTCTGAGTGGGTGCATGAGGGTCTGACTGGGGCTGTGAGTGGATGCACAAGGGTTTTAAGGGGTCTGTGAGTGGGTGGGTGACTGTCATAGTGGGTTTGTGAGTTGGTGTGTAAGTGTCTGAGTGGGTGTGTGAGTGGGAGAAAGAGATTGAGAGAGAGAGAGAAAGAGAGGGAGAGAGATAAAGACTGTTTTAGGTTTTGATGTACGATATACTTAGAATGAGATATTTCTTTGGAATTTAAAAAGAAAGATGTATTTGTTATTTAAAAAAAGTAAATTCATCTTCTATTTCACCTTTAAACATTTGTATTTTGAAAACAAAAGAGGAAAACAAGTCCGACTGGGCTCGAACCCTCAATGCTCAGTGTGAACGTCCGGACACCCTCCACATCATATTACATAAAAGCCCCACGGAGGTGGTGGTCCCCTGGGCAGCAGAGGGCCAAGTGCCCCCTAAAATATATGCACTGGGGACCTGGTGGTCCCCGGAGCTCTTGAGGGGAGGGGGGGTTGGGAGTTTGGGGCAAGGGGCATGCGTCCCTCGCACCATATTACATAAAAGCCCCGGGAGGTGGTGGTCCCCGGGGCAGCGGGGGACGCTGTCAGGCCTCCCAACACGATTACGCATTTGCCGCCGCATACATCACAGAAACGGCCTCAGGGAGGTGATGGTCCTGGGGCTGCGGGGGGCCGTGAGGCACCCCCAGATTTAAATTTTTAAATGTCCCTGGGACCTGGCCCACCCAGGGTGCTGGAGCTCACACTTTTTTATATTTTTTATTTTGTTTCTGCGAATTCACGGATATCATGATTTTGTGGCAACATTTTTTTAAAAACTGCTTTCTTGCTATGGGGCGGTCGTTCTGGGACCCCGCCACTAGAGTTAAGGGGTCAGAGTGTCTATATCATGGCCTTTTTTTTTTTACTTTTCTACTGGGACTCAGCTCAAGCTGAGTCCCAAGATGGATGACAACACTTCCTGGTTTAAAATGTTGGCAGCCAATCAGAGCTGTGCATTTCCCTGCACAAGCTTGTCTTTTTTTTCTTGAATACTTTGCGGCCAGAAATATACAAATTCGGATTTCTATAAATTTCTCAAAAACTAATGAACAGATTTACACCAAATAAGCAAAAGATCAATCTGTATACGGAAAGCTAGCTTTCTGCCAAATTTGGTGTAATTCCGTCCAGTGGTTCGGGCTGTAGACGTATCTAAAGGTCCTATGGGAATTAACTTGGGAAATGCAACTTTTTTGACCCCCCCTTTTTCTCGGCCCCCACTTGACGGATCTCCCCAAAACTTTCCATATGCAACAAGCATCACCGCAACACTTGGGAATTTTTGTGACGATTTCAAACAGTGCCAAAGATATAGCCAAGTCAAAAAAAGCTTTTTCTATTAAACATGATCCTAACTTTAACTATCTAGTGGCGACCGCTAGTAAAGCAAGGGCAGATTGCCGATTCTTATCTCAAACAGAATGTTGGACAGACTAAGCCGCAAATGTCTGAAGTCCTCACAATTTCACCTTATTTGTAATGACTGGAACAGAGGTAGGCAGCTCATGTTAATTAATTTTCATGCCAAGAATTTAGATACTTACCCTATTGATTTGGTTTTTGAGCTGGAAGGGGAACTGGAAACATTTTTAAATACTGTTGCTTAGATATTTATATTGTTTGGGCCGATGATTTTCATATTTACTGATGCGCTTTAACTGCCAGGGAGATCTGCAGTATGTTTGGTAGCGATGACGAGGAGATAACACACTTTACTCACTCAAGACATAGGGAGGTTCTAAATAATCTTTCAATAGTATGATTTTCTTTTTGCTTCTGATTTTGCCAGCACCATCATTATGCTGTGTCCTTTATTTGTGGGGAATGGTAAATGTTTTGCCTTCGATTATAAAGTGGTGTCACATAACCTAAATTCCCATGTTAGGGGTTTTCAGGTTCTTCCATAATGTCTGAGTGATCATAAACCCTTTATCATGGACTTTGACGCTCCAGTGGGATGGATGGGTCATCATTATTGCAGGAACATTAAGTAGTTAGCAGAAGAATTGGTGTTTCTGTAAAATGGTAAAAGATTTGTCACGAAGAAATTCTAATCTGATTTGGTGAGCTCGCATAGGGATCTGGTAGAGACGTGTCTGGATGTTAATGCCTTATTGTGTATTACACTACAGTCATTTACCTTCTTGACCTCAAACATGAAGGAGGGGCTAGTGAGAGGCCCACGGATTGACAGGAATTGTGGCTGCTTAGATTTTTGAACGAAAGCACCTAGGGTTCTCAAGCAAATACTTGATACGATTCGGAGGGATAAGGAGCCATTAAAGAGTGCAGATCCCATTATAAGAAAACTCTTACATGAAGAAAACAACAGATTAGGGATGAGGTTTACGATGCTCTAATAGAAGCGAGTAGGCAATCTAACAATGTCACATTCTGGAAACGTTTCAATAATCCTTTCTTCGTGGAGCATCAAGTCCTACATTAGAATCAATAATTTCGGCTGAAGAGTAGGTGACTAATTTTTCTGCTATTTTCTCTTCAGAGGTGGTTAGTTTGGCATGCAGGCCAGTTAAGGAGGGTGAGGGTTTTGGGGTAATGAGGAAGGTGTTATTACTGCGCTTTATGGTTGCCACGGGCAAAGCCCATGGCCCAGGTGGGGTGTCCTTAGATTTGGTTTTGGATTGTATTCATTTGTGGGCCTCCCTGGTTACTAACATTCTCAATGCTGTTAGAAAGTGGGCCGCCGATGTCTTGGAAAAAGTAAGCTATTGTCCCCATATTTAAGAAAGGGAACAAAGCTGACCCAGTTTGGTCAATTACCCTCTTAGATTCTTCCCTTAGGGTGGCAGGAAGGATACTTTTATCACTATTAGATGGCCAACGGAAAACATTGTAGTGTGTGATGTTCAATATGTCTTCAGAAAGGGTGTTGGCACTGTGGAACAATGCCTGAACCTAGCGCTACTGATTAGTAAGTATACTAAGGCCAAACAGGAGACACTTTATTTGTCCTTTGTGGACCTCTCCTGCGTGTTTATTCAGTTAACCATTCCCTGATGTGGGATCTTTTATCGGATATGGAAGTGAATGTGGGTATAATTTATTTTCTTTGGCAATTCTATACTGAGGCTTCCGCCCATTATGGCCACAGAGGTGAATGCACAGAGTACTTTAGAGTTAGAAAGGCAGTTACACAAGGGCGTATTTTAGCCCGATTCCCCTTTACTCTTTATGTGAATTCTGTTGACAAATATTTGGTTAAAATGGTTGTAGATGTGTCGCACATAGGTGTCCTCCCTGCTTCTATATTGCTTTATGCTGATGATGCTGGGCTGATAGCTTGCACAGGCAATGCATAAAAGCACAGTTTACTGTCTCACAGATTCTATATCACAATTTGTTACGATTGTTGAGGGATGAGAGGAGCATCAAGTCCCACTCAAGACTTTGCCTGTCGTGAGTCATGGCCCCTCCCCACACTCAAAAAGAGAAATAAATATGATATTACACTCTGCACTTCACACATACATATTATATGTGTATGTATACAGTACCTGCATGTATGTTTTATGTCATGGCATTAATGTGTACTTATTTTTACCAAAGGTGTTTATATAAAACCAGGATGTTAGATGTTAAATGTGTGCAGCATGGTGAAATCACATTGTAGAGACCCCATAACTATTAGACAAGTTGTTCCATGTGTAAAGTAATTGTTACATGCAATCTGTAAATCCGTAAAGTGTCTTTCTCATATCAGTTTTACTGCAGTGTGCTAATAAACTGGAATTTTAGTTTTGCAATGTAGTAATAATTGTGTGTATGTTCAGTTATTAGTACAGTTGCTCTAAATAATGTATTATTGGGCCACATTTATTTTCACTCCCATGTTTATATAGCAGCAGCAGTTTGAGCTTTTTGATTTAGTGTATAAAACAGCAGTGGCATTTTCTATGGTGTGACTCATTTTGACCCACCATTGTTTTCCAGATATTCATATATAAATGTGCAACAAAGTCCAATCTAAGAATCCTTCCTGTTGCATCACAGGATAGCTCTAGTAAAATTTAACAACCTTACTTCTTAGAAGAGTTCATCTATAAATTCAAGAAATAGTTCAAAGTTTGTTTTCATCATCAATACTACTTTCTGAATACTTCTTTGTATTTCCAAGTGCATAAGTACTAAGTAAGGGACATGGCCTGGAGCCCATGGAGTAGCACGCACTGAGCGAGGCTCCCGGCCGATCTCAGCCATCCACATGAATCCTGAACCCACTGCCGTGCAACAAGCCCCACAAACCACCAAGGGCATAGACTACAGAGCCTCCGGCCACGCTGGAGTTGTCTAATCGCCACGGTCTCCCCTGATGGAGCCACGATGATCGCTTTAGGCCGGAGCACAGGTGCTCAAAATGACGGAGCGTGAGGGAGTCAGGTGCTGAGCGCTGCAATGGGGGACAGACCGACAACAACAGACGGAGGAGCGAGCGGCTGACCGGCGGGCCCCCTGAGCAAGAGGTGTGCCGGAACCTGAATCGCAGGTCCAAGGACAAGGACCTGCAAAGCACAGAAGTACCCAGGATGGGTCGGCGGGCCTACGGCCAGTGAACTGCGGAGCACCTGGTGGTGGGCAGCTAGCAGGAAGCAGAGGAGCTGCCCTGTGGCCTCACTCACCCCCATCCCACAGCGCGGGCTGTGCTGGGATTCCCGGTGAGTGGGGGTGGGTGGAACAAACGTCTTTCTCAGACCTGCAGAGAGAGGTGCCCAGTGTGCTGCTGCCCTGAGTTCTGGCTGCCTGGGGGGCTGCAGTAAGGCCTCAGAGACTTCCGTTTGGGCCCTGATTGGGGGTCTTCTGTGGGATAGCCCCGGAAAGGGGGGCCCCAGGAAGGAGGGCACTGTGGGACCTCTGGCGTAGGAGGGGAGAGCCAGGGGCTCATCCAAGGCCGCTGGAAACTGAGATCGCAGCCAGCAATGGCCAGTAGTGGTGGAATACGGACTGGGACCACTGGAGTGGAGTGGGTCTTTGGTTACCTCCCGCAACGTGATCTGGTCCTGCTGACGCAAGGGACCAGGATTGTGTGCTGAACCTGGAACTCCAAAAAGATTAAAGCCAGTGGCAAGGTGCGCCTGGGCTGGGTTGGAGGAATCCCGGCCCTTGAGACATGCACAGTCCCCTCTGCTGTACCACCTACTGGGCTGTACTGGGGGAACCCCATGACACGGAATACCAAAACTGGGCAAAAGATAGCCTAGGGTCCTACCTCAACTGAACTTCAATAAATTACGATGTGAGACACCTGGCTCACTTGCATTGGTCAACATCGGCAAAGCCATGAAAAAAAGGGAGGGGACGGGCCGAGGCACCCCACTGGGTCCGCACGGCCTGAGCGGAGAGATCGGGCCTGTGGCCTCGGACCATTGAGTTCACCTCAAGAAACTATGCTGGACATGATCCTCCAGGCCATAGCCGCATCCCAGGAAGCCCTTGAACTTAAAATAGATACGATTGCCACTGACCTAAGCATCTTACGAAGCGATCATCACAGACTGACGGACAGAGCCACTTCCAACGAAAGGACTCTGGATGAGATTACCCCAGATTTCCGGCAGTTGCACGCATGCATGACCAAGATGGAAAATCAAATAAAAACTCTGGAGGCATGAGCGGAAGACACGGAAAACAGAGCAAGAATAAGCAACATGTGAATAGTGGGCCTAATGGAAAAAATAGAAGGAATGGCGGCAAATATGACTACTTTCTTGGAGCACTGGAGTCACAGTGCCATCGCTCCAGAAGGTCTCTCCCCCTACTTTGTGATTAAACGGGCCTTTCAAGTGCTGTCTCCACTGCCGGTTGCATGATCCAGGACAGTGATTGCTAAACTGCTCCAATTCAGGGACCGAGATCATATTCTTACCTAGGCTCGACTGTGAGGAGAGATAAAAATTGAGGACCACTGCATCATGATTTTCCCAGATTCCACAAGGGACACTCAGAAGCAAAGAGCCTCTTTTGCGAGGCCAAGAAAAAGCTAAGGGATTTGGGAATCCAATATGCCATGTTTTTTCCCTGCCAAACTCAGTGTCATCAACAACAGTACTACACTCTTCTTCACCTCCCCCCCAACAAGTATGGGAATGGATTGACTCAAACATCCGTGCATTGATAGTGGGTCCAAGAGACAAACAAAGCCACCCCTCGGGAAGCCTGAGGAAATCACGGCATACTAAAACTGTAGCAGCACCCTCACAGGCACTAATGAAGAGACAAGAGGTGGTGGAGATGGCGGCAAACCTTGGTAGATCGAACTCTAGCACCTCCCACCCCACGGATAATCTGTCGGAACGAGATTCGATCTCTGAATGTGCTTCGATTTCCTCCTTGGACTCAGCTGACTTGCCGCCGACAGTAACACCCGGTACGTCTGATGAAATCAAATAAACTCAACATGCCTGGAGCATACCTGTCTTTCCTCCTTTCCCCGAGGGCTGAGGAGAATGGGTAGTGTGGTGGATGCTCTTTAAATATGTGGGGCACTTTTGGAGGACCTAGGCTGAGAACCCTACTATGCTATATACTATGATGCTGGGGTTTCTCTGCTGGCAGCGGCTGAGGACGGGGGAGACCCGACATTGGAGAACCCCGGGTTGCTCAGTGGACGAGGTGAGGAGGAGGGGGACTGGCAAAGTCTGCCGCCTTGCCCACCAGCACCGAGGGGCCAGGAGACCTGGGAATCCTGCACACTGGGGCCTGGACGGCCCCCGCCCGGCCAGATGAGGAGGGAAACACTGGTCAGGGGGGCAGGTGGGGCCCTGGAGAACGTGAGTTTGGAAGGGCCTGAGGCAGCAATATCCTGGAGACGGAGGCTGCTGAGGGGCGCACCGCCGCCTCGCATTTGGTAGGAGGAGCTCCTGCTGGGGCTGGTGCCCGGGACCGGACCAGGAGGGGGTGTCCAACGAGAACGGCACAGGCAGAAACTGGAGTGGAGGGTACTGAGCCTCTGAAGAACCCGGCTGGCGGGGGGCCGTTGGGTGTCGGTCTCCCCCCATTCCCCTGTGGGGCATGTGAAGAAGACAGGGGGGCCCCCTAAAATGCTGCGAGCAAAGGTGAGGATGTGGGGACAGCTAACCCGCTGAGCGGAGTGGCCCCTAGTGAAGAGAGGCTCCACCTGGAACACGCTGGCTAAGCACAGCTACGCTTTGGGAAGGGGCGAAGCCCCATCAGCAGAAGTCGCCTGCAGCAGAATTGGGAGGGGGGTCCGGCAACATACCGGGGGAGCCTGTCGGCTGGGGACGGGGACTAACATTGGTGGCAAGGGGTCCCATCTCCGGTCGCCCCCCCACAGTGGCTAGCCAGATGCATACGGGTCCAACCACAGAGCCCCCCAGCGGGGAAACAATGCCTTAAATCCCAGGGGCAGAGACCACACAGCCCTGACAAACAGGGTGTTGGGGAGCTGACCCCAAGCCAGCCTGTGCAACGCCCCCAATGCAGGCTACCGTACAAAAGATATTAGAAGCGATTGAGGAATCAAAAAATACCCTTAGGGAAGAGATTGGGAAGGTGTCGTCAGAGCTGAGCCTCCTGCGGGCAGACCATAGGAAGCACTCTGACAGAGTGAGAACTAATTAGGACGAATTGACAAGTCTTGGAACACAGCAGTGATCACACAAGACACAGATAGCTCACCTCACTGACAAAGTGCAGAGACTAGAATACCAAGTGGAGTGGCCATTCTGTAGTAGTAAAACCTGGAACCAAGGCGTAACCGATTCATCAGTATTGCCTAGTAAGCCCATGCATTAGTGTTTCCTTGGGGAATTTATATGAATATCTTGTAACGTTCAGTTTTTGTGTTCTTGGTGTAGAATCTTTCTTACTCCAGGTTTGACAGTGCGGCATTAACTTGACGCCTATTGTGTTCTCTGATAAACCGCAAAAAAGATGCTTCAGAAATGAGACCGCAAGCACTGTGTACCTACAGTGGTCAGAAATTATTTTGATGCAATTTGTACAACACCCCTGTACTGACTGATGCAAGTCATCCATTTGACCCCCAGATATTGCATGGTAGCACTCTGCAATTTGGGGACTCCAGCTTACCCCGCCAACATCACTTTGCAGTGCCAACAGCTTCTGGAAAGGACAAGCCACCCTAACTCTTGGGCTTGGCAAAGATAAAGCAAGGCTGTGCGCTCAGAGATCCCATAGCAGAAAAGATCTTGAATCCATCCTGGAGGTGAACTGATGATGTACTGGAGTGTAATCTGTATCTGACTGTGACGCGCGGGTTCTATCTTCCTCTGCTGGAGACACAGAGTAGAAGGTTCTCCCTTTATAAAGCACCTGTAAGCTCCGCCCCCTGAGCCACGCCCCGTCCACCCTCGAAGTAGGTAAAGGAATTCCCGCCTTTTACCAGGATGATGGACAGCTTTCCAAAACGACCCCAATGTGTTTACCGCCGATTCCGGTGGTGCGTTGTTGATGCTCAGAAGCACGAGGACATCTCCACAAAGACGCACTAGTAACAATAACATTGCCAAAGGCACACAAGGTTGCTGGAGACGTTTACCCCGTGGCCCATCACGTACCCCTAGTGTACAATATAAACAGGGCGTATAAAACATGATAGGTAACGATTACTGACATACTCGTAGAAAATACTCCGGTTGGGTAGACCACGATGCTCATTTTACAGAAACTAAACCGCAACAGGAAGCACTTAGAAATATAAACGTAGCAGGTGCCGCAGTTGAAGATCAGCCTCTGGAAAGGACAAGCCACCCTAACTCTTGGGCTTGGCAAAGATAAAGCAAGGCTGTACGCTCAGAGATCCCATAGCAGAAAAGATCTAGAATCCTTCCTGGAGGTGAACTGAGGATGTACTGGAGCGTAATCTGTATCTGACTGTGACGCTCGTGTTCTATCTTCCTCTGCTGGAGACACAGAGTAGAAGGTTCTCCCTTTATAAAGCACCTGTAAGCTCCGCCCGCTGAGCCACGCCCCGTCCACCCTCGAAGTAGGTAAAGGAATTCCCGCCTTTTACCAGGGTGATGGACAGCTTTCCAAAACGACCCCAATGCGTTTACCGCCGATTCCGGTGGTGCGTTGTTGATGCTCAGAAGCACAAGGACATCTCCACAAAGACGCACTAGTAGCAATCACATTGCCAAAGGCACACAAGGTTGCTGGAGACGCTTACCCCGTGGCCCATCACGTATCCTTAGTGTACAATATAAACGGGGCATATAAAACATGCTAGGTAACGCTTACTGACATACTCGTAGAAAATACTCTGGTTGGGTAGGCCACGATGCTCATTTTACAGAAACTAAACCAATAACAATAAAATACACACACACTCTTTTAAACCTGTCTGACTAAGTATTTTTTACCCATGATTCTAATTATGTATTGTATGTGCATATGTGTGTGTATTCGTGTGTGTGTGTGTGTATAAATATATATATATGTGTATGTATGTGTATATGTTGTTTCTGTGTCTGGCATGTTTGTGGATCATTGCATGGGTTGTTATACTAGATATCTATGAATTTCTGCTCTCTTTTTATCACACTTATCTACTCATCACTCTTATGTCATGTCTCTATCAAACTATCCTCCATTCTCACTCGGACTCATCCCAAATCCCTTCGACCACTTTCATCTCCTAAATATCTCTGCCTAAGCTCTTCCCTCCACCTTCACATCTAACTCACCAAACCTCACTCTACCTCTGTGACCTCCCACACAACCCTACTAAATTCTCCTGCATTCATCTCACCCTGCTACTATGCTCTCCCTAACCCTTCCACATCCTCTTTCTCCTCCGCTCCCCTTTTATTCATCTCAAGCCTTTGGATTGAGTAAATGAAGGATAAACTCCCAACTAACACTTCTGGATTTCTTTCCTCCTCCACCCCTCCATTACTCCAGTCAATCTAACTAACAAACTCTCATATCCGCAACTCAAATTAACTCATAATAATACTAAAACTGTACTCCTTATTTAAATTATACTAATCCATCACTAATTCTTGTTGGGTACCGGAGTAGCGTGCTACTCATCGAAAAGCGCTTTGACGCCTCGTCAGGGGTAGTAAGCGCTATATAAATACGATTACAATTACAATTACAATTACAATTCTGAGGGCCGTAGTCGCTGTAACAATGTACGCATTATAGGGCTCCCGGAAAAGGCCCTGGGGGCCGATACGGTAGCCATCCTGGAACCCTGGATGAAATCTCTCCTTGGTAAGTGGCAGTTCACTTCCTTTTTCGCACTGGAAAGAGCACATAGGGTGCCGCTTAAACCCCCAGCACCGGGCCGGACTCCCAGAATGGTACTGGCTAAACTACTGCATTACAGGGATCGAGGCATATTGTTACAGAGGGAGGCGCCCCCTTTTACAGTAGAGAACAGAAAAGTCACCATGTTTCCTCACTATACAGCAGCAGTGCAAGTGAAGCGGGCCTCATATCTATCTGTAAAGAAGGCACTGTGAGACAAAGGGGTCCGATACACACTGCTGTTCCCCTCCAAGCTGAAGATAATGTGGGAAGGCAAAACGCACTTCTGCCAGACTCCAGAAGAAGCATGGGCCTGGCTCGAATCTTACAAAGGTGGTGCAGCTGTTTGTGCGGGGAGTGCATCCGGCGCCATTGGCCGTCGTCGAAAGAGGTGCCGCTCTAGGGACCGAACTGTCACTGACCGCCTGATGCGACCAACGCATCTCCAGCAAACTCAGGAACAACGTGCGGTGATCCAGACTACAGCATCACTGACGGAGTCGCCTGTCTCCTATAGAGATAGGAACTACTCCACTAATGTCCAGGAAACAGAAGATACATCCGACCTTGACTCTATCGCCAGCGTGATTGAGGAGCTCCCTCAAGTGATGCCCCAAACAGCAGAAGTCATAATCTGACATTTGTTGGGGTACCTGCCCTCAGTCTGCTAGCGGCTCCCGGCTAGGGTGGTGGCCTGCCACTGGGTGGGGCCGGCCCGGTCAAGCTTGATGGACTATAATAGGCTTCTGGACACCTCACCCCCAACTCACCCTTGGACTGCTCCAGAAGGGCGATGATGAGACTGTAGAAGTTTGGTTTTACTAGTTTGGGCGGTTGGTCGTTGCTGGACTGCTCTTGGGCCGGGGAATCAGGTGTTACATATGGTTATTCTTGTTGTGGCCCAGATATGCAATAGGTGTGGGGGGTCGGTGGTGTGGGGGTGTGAGGGGAGGAGGTACCAGGAGGTGTAGTTCAGTGGACACTGAACACCAAAAACACAAAATGCTGAATAACGGTCTCCGCATACGCTGGCGGGGGCAACTCTTTGCAGCTACTTTCTTGGCCTATGTTCAAGGCGCACTTATATGGATTTGGGCGGGGTGTCTTTGAGGCTACCACACTAGACGTGGACTAAGAGAGGCGATATGTCTTGGTGGAGGGATGCCTTAATGGCAGACCGATAGTCCTGGGGAGAATATACGCCCCTAACCAGGACCAGAATCTTTTTTGGCAGGCTTTATCAGCCCCCCTGGTGCGAATCACAGAAGGGCCCTATTTGTTTGGGAGGGGGATTACAACAGTGTCGTTGACACAGACTAGGACAGCTCCTCTCCCCCACTACAGAAAGCTGCAACACTTAGAGCAACAAAAGGCCTGGCGAAATGGATAGACCAATGGGGCATGGAAGATTACTGGCGGACCCAACACCCTCACAGTAAGGAATACTCACACTACTCTTCCCTCCACCAGGTCCATACAAGGATTGATTACATGTTCTGTTCCAAGGCACTCATTAGTGATGTTCTACATACAGAATACCTGGGTAGAACTATCTCTGACCATAGCCCATTGCTGCTGACACGGCAGACACGTGGGAGGGGGGGGGCTACCGATTCTAAAATGGCAATTATACCTTAGGGCCCTTGAGGATGAGGTCTTCCGCACTGCTCTGACCTCTAAACTGATGGACTATCTCTCCCTGAAAAACTGGACCACTTCCTCTAGGGGAATGGAATGGGAAGCCCTGAAAGTGGTTATAAGAGGGCACTGCATTGGAAAAACAGTGGGGTTTATGAAGGACCTAGAACTAGAACTTACCCGCTTAGAAACAGAACTGCGTAGGTGGGAGTCAAGGCTGGGGATGGACCCTAAAATTACCCGATAGGTAGCGGAAGCGCGTGAATTCCACACCAAAGCCTTAGAGCACCTTCGCTGCCATGACTACAAGGCATACGTGGGTAGGATACATGAAGACACTTATTTGTATAGCACACCAGGGGAACTGACTTGGACTCTATCCAAACCTACCTGGCAGGTCTGTGGTTGGTGACGGTAATGGAGCAGGACAGTGCGGAACTGGGGGCACAGACGAGTGACCAGAAGGTGAGAACTGCCATTAAAGCTCTGGCAATGGGAAAAACCCTGGGAACAGATGGTCTCCTGCCAGAACTTAATCAGAGGTTTGCCAGAACACTGGCACCCCACTGGTAGAGGAGTATACAGAGGCCTATGGGATGGGCGAACCGCCGCCATCAACTAGGGAGGCCTTGGTGATACCTCTTCCCAAGGGCAAACAGACCGATATGACAGCGGCTGATTATCGCCTATTACCAATGTTAAATACTGACATTAAGGTGCTTAGCAAGGTCCTTGTGACTAGGTTACTCCCGCACATGCAGACTCTCATACATACAGACCAGAACGGGTTTATACCCACGTGTAGTACATCACACAACCTACGGAGACTCTACTCCCTCCTTTACGATGACCCACGACCCCCGGCGATGCCGGCTATGATAGTGTCGGTGGACTTGGAAAAGGCCTTCAACACTGTGCGATGGGACTATCTTGAAGTGGTGATGCTGCGGATGGGGCTGGGACAGTGATGGGCACGATGGGTCAACCTGCTTTACGCCCGGCCCACGGCAAGAGTGAAGACAGGGAACACAATTTTGAGAAGTTATGACAGTTGTATGGAAACCAGACAGGGCTGCCCCCTCTCGCCCTTATTGTTCACCATTGCGATTGAGCCACTAGCAGCAAGCTTCCAAGCGATGGCTGGAGAGTGGGGTGTGATTAGGTGGGGAACACCGCATATTATCTCCCTCTATGCTGACGACCTCCTCATTTATTTACGAGATCGGAACGCAGTACTGCCACAGGTGCTGCAGAAGCTGGAGGACTTTGGCAACATCTCAGGCCTGCGCCTCAATCGGCGTAAGATATGTGTCTTCCCGACAGCGACAGGGGCGCCACGCTCACTCTCCTGCCCAGATGATGTTCAGTGGACTCCCTGAACTTTTAAGTATTTGGGTATTCAAGTCTATCACGACTTGAAGGACCTTCGCAAGGGTAACCTGAGGGGAGCATACCGAGCATTGAAATCTGCGGTAGCAAAATGGCGGTAATTAAAATCATGGCTCGAATAGCCCTGTCCAAAGTGGTGATGCTCCACAGGCTTCTCTACTACTTCGCCAATTTACCGTTGTTCATCCCGGTGCCCTGGTTTCACACCTTGGACTGGCTCTTACGAGAGTTGGTGTAAGACATGGGGCGCCAGCGAGTAGCGCTGATGGCGCTCTATTTGCCACCGGAGGGGGTGCTTGGAGTGCCCGACTTTGAACTGTATCATGTGGGGGCTCAGCTTCAGTGGCTGGCGAGATGGCTTAACGGGCTGGACTCCTTGATGGTCTCCTTAGATGAAGGACCTACCCAAGAGGCGGGACTCCTGGCCTGCCTACTTCAGGGGACATGGCCACTTCCTGGATCAAATATACTGGTGACTGTTGCATTGGCAGCCTGGCGTAGGGCCGTCAGACAAAGGCGCACAACAAGACCCTACGCCCCTGCCCTCCCACTGGTAGGCCTTCCACATGGTGAACCTTGCTCCTCCTTTACCACACAACAACTACAATGACAGACAGAAGCGGGGATAGCAACAGTGGGAGACCTGTTCCAGGGAGGGATGTTGATCCCCTTTGGTGACTTGACAGACCAGATGGGCTTGGCCGCTGGCCAGTTCTTAAACTATGAGGCTATCATACGAGCCCTGAAAGCCATATGGGGGGATGGAAGTGAGGATCCCTCTGCGACTGCGATTTTACAGTCTATGCTGGCACGGCGGATCCCACCAGGTAACGTGGTTCTACAGAGCCCTGAATGGGATGGTGGGATGGTGGACCACCATTGGAGGGACTGAGAGGTAGGTGGGACACAGACATAGGGAGACAGATGACAGGCATTGAATATACTCGAACCCTGGCTCACCCGCACAAAATCTCTCGAAAACAACATGCTTGAAGTATACCCAGTATAACTATGTTCACAGGACCTACCTTACCCCGCATAGAATTAGCCAGATATATGGTATAACGTCAGGGGCATGGCCACGGTGCTGGTTGTGTGACACCGACTTCTGTCATATGACTTGGAGGATACCCAGGGATGCAGCAATTTTGGAGGGAGGTTATTGCTCGACTGAACAGCACAATGGACAGGCAGATTGATAGCAGCCCGGCTGTCTGCTTATTAGGACTTTTGGATAGACCCCCTCAAAAAAAGATTTATTGACCTGGCACTGGGACAGGCATGTCGGAGGGTGGCGATGGACTGGAAGAACAGCTCTGGACCTAGGTTGAGTACATGGGTGGCAGACATTACCTGTTGGGCCAGGGTGGAAGAGCGGTCTCTCCAGAATGAAGAAATGAGAGGGGTGAGGAACAGATCGATAGCCCCCTTGTTGGCGAAGGTGGTTGGAAGATGGGACACGCTCGAGGCAACTATAGACCAGACTGCAAATGAGCCGCTCAATTAGAGGAGATAATTGTAGGTAATTGTAACATACCCCTGGGACCCTCATGAACTTTTATATACAGCCCCTCGCCTCCCGCCTCTCCACCCTCCCTCTAGCCTGCCCACTTCCCCCGGTCGGACCCCACACAGTTGCAGAAACACCTGCAGGCAAAGCAGTTTGGTTTACATAACTGGGCAAGTTGTATTGTATGTTTTGTTTATTATTTTTGCACTTAAAGCAGATAGGTTCCTGAGAGCCTAGAGCTGAAAGTGGTGGTGCAAAGGGGGCTGCTTAGGTGCAGACCGGCGATATTGGCAGGCTTTAAAGGGGACGACAAAGAGCTCAGCTGAAGACTGGCTAAATTATTGGATAAATTAGGGCGCCTTCTTCAAGAGACTGAACAAGCGAGATAAGTGCGCACAATCAGCTTGCAAGCAACGTGGTAGTACTCCATAATTCAGCTGAACATTTTAACTCAAATTGATTTTATTACTGTACTTTATGATTCCTTGGCTTTTTTTTTCTTTTCTTTTCTTTTTCTCTCCTTTCTTGATGTAATGGTTTTTATTGACCGAACACATGATAAATAAAATAAAAATACTTCTATTCAGTGGTGGCAGCACTCCTGGGTATTTATTGGCTGGGGATGGAATAGGACCCCTTGCTTTGTCTGAGGCCCTCTGACTCTACCCTTAGTCAGTAATGTCTTCAAGTGCCTATTTGATTCTGTTTTCATGTAGTTAAGTGCATGCAGATTCAGACTGGTCTATAGAATAATATGCAACATTCCCTTGTATAGTGCACCTATTTCAGCAATATGGTTTTATGGCACTGTTGACTGTCTTGAATGTGATGTGATGCAGTCTTGAGGTGATGTTCCAGAAAGGATTGTTGTTACGTTTCTTAGACCATTGCTTCATTTGGTGTCCTTTTCCTAGGGGGCAAGAGAACCTGTGCACTAGTATGCAACAGTATGCACTTTATTAATGTATTCAGTCAGTGAGTTAGGTGTGTTTCGGCCACTGTGCATGCTAAGAACAGGGACCAGAGAGAGACAGGGTTGGAGCGCGTACAATAGTGAAGCATTCTAATGGTGTGTTGGCTGTTTTTGTCTTGGTCAGGTATGGTAGTGTTGATTGGTTGTTGGGATGCATGTTATGTAGACTGCAAAATCACTGGGCTGTCTGTTCTGAAGTGAGTTTCCGGACAACAGTGTGTCTACTGCCTCCTCTCCACTGTCTATGATATACTTTGGGTGTTGGGAGGTCTGCCACGATACGTATGTATGTCTCTGCTGGCATTTTAAGGAAAGAATATGGGAGTCGGTGCACTTTATGTATCCTGTCAGGGTTATAGAATTCGCATAGATACATAAAATGTCTGTCTTGTGTATGATTATTGCAATATGCCGGGTAGAATGAGCAAGTTGTATCGCAGCAAATCTCTACTTGCAGTTTCAGCTTGCCTATGTATCGAAAAGTAGCCTTAAAATGTGATAGAAAGTACTCAAGCAAATCCTGCAACATTTTCTGAAAACCACTGTCATCTTTAAAATGATAAAATGTCTCTATATTAACTAGACATACGCTCCTGTTCCATCCGTATTATACACACATACGCACTCAAAAATGCTGTTATCTGTAAACAACTAAGTTGTTCTGTGATAGTCCACAAGAACACAAAATACATTTTCATGTTCAATACACAACTGATTTTCATACATAGACACATTGCTTGTGCTTCCTCTTTTTACAGGGCTTACTCCAAACTAGTGAAAACTTCTTATCGAAAGCAGCCAAAGAACTATCAAAAGCAAACCGGAAAAAAGGGAAAGAAAAAGACGCAAAGAAAGTGTCCAAGAAAACAGTAAGCAAAGCTAATGTCTTTTCAGCTGGCTGAAGGGGAAACTCTTCTCATTCAGTGCGGAGGATTGCTTTGTTATTTGGAGGTTTACATAATTTCAGCTATGGGAGGTGGATACCTTGTCAGTTAGTCGTAAAGTGGGTGTTTCTATAAACTAAGTTCCTGACAGAACACATTAGGACGATGGAAACAGGGTTGCAATGTGTTTTACAGGTACAAGTTGTATACTAACAGGCAGACAAGCAAAGAATCGGGCAGAAGACATGAAATATTGGTCTTCCAAAAAGATGGCCTTATTTTTTAGTACAGAACTTGAGAAGATCAAGCAAAGTAGGTGAGCAGACATTACAAAAGGCAGTTTAGAAAATGCTGCTTGAGATCTCTTTTAAAAGCAGAGATTGAAGTGACCTTTGGGATGAGTGTGAGTATAGCATTTCAAACCCTTGGACCCTTTCCAGAGTATGATTGTTTAAGTGTGGGAGAATTTTCAGTCTGGGGTTGTTACGCTTGGACTACAGCTTGGTTTCTTAAAGTTCTGTTTTTATCAGAAAGTTGAAGGCTTTAGATAATTATTCAGGATTATTCAAATTAATAAACTTGTCTGTGATGCATGCAGTCTGAAAGGCAGAGCAAGTGTCCATGGGATGCCACTGTAGTGAACCAAGGAGCAGAGGGTTTAACTCTGAGAGATAACCTTCTTATAGGAGATACCACATTTAAAACTGAGGTCAGCTAGGTTTTGATGCGATTGTTATGGGTCTGTGGGTCGTCAGCAAGATGATAGAGTGTTGTAGTGAGATGGGTAGGATTTCAGCATTGTCAATTTTAGAATAATTCTGTTTAGTCCTAATGGTGGCAGAGAGAGACCGAGTGGTCGGATTGGCATTGTCATGAGTTAGAGAGCAGAACAGAGCCACAAGTTCAGACCACGGGACAGGCAAATACACCAAAATGGTTATAAAGCCCCCAGGAATAAAACAGTGGATCCAAAGCATGCCCTGCCTCTTATGTGGGTTTAGACATAATTGTCTGCAGCCTATGAGCACGCATAACTCAAGGAGAGATCTGGTGACTGGATGGTCAGGAGTGTGTGTCCAGATGTTGAGGTCCCCCAAAGCTGGCACCGTTTAGGAACCCACAAAATAGGGCGATATACAAGTGGTGGACTCCATGACAAACTCAGTGGTACTACATGGAGGGTGAAACAAGATACCTATGATGTTAGGACAACTATTGGCAGAGATATTGAAGAAGGCTTGTCCCACTCTCATGCACTCTTGGCATCGAGGACATACATAGTCAGAGATTCATGGTGAATGATTGCCAGCCTCTACCCGCATGAATTTTTTGGTCAACATGAATAATTTTATAATTAGGAAGGGTAGCAACCAATATCTCCAGCAAAGGCTCATAAAGGTTTCATTTATGAAAAAAGTACCAAGAGAGTGCCCCAATATAAAATGGTGAATGTTGGCATGGTGTTTTAATAGCAATCTGGTGTTTAGCAGGGTAGAGCATAGTCTGAGATTCTTACAAGTGGGAAAATGAGGACTGCTATACAAGAATATGAAAGATAACACTATACTATGTTAAGAGTTAAGCCCAGGAGTCCTTAAGACAGTGATCTTGTCTTCCAGTGAATTAAAGAAAGTGACCCTTGCATTATTTGGACTCATATTTATGAACACTATGCAAAACACCTGGCCTCAAGTAGGTGCTACTTCAAGTCAACAGCCACTCCCAAATTATGTTGGAAGTAAGGAACATTCTGGCATCAGTCTTCATGACCCACACAGAACCCCTGCAAGATTATCTAAAGAGCAAAGACTAGTACACAATGGGTGGCATTCTATGTCTTCATGCCTTGTTGTCTATGTTAATCCACAAAGAAAGCCTGAGTGCGCTGAAGATACCAGACTTTGTGGCCTTGAAGCTGTGCTGTAGCAGGATGCTCGAGTGGGACAGCAAGTACTAATGACATCTGCCAGTAGAGCACTCACCACCAACAAATACAACTACTCTAGGTAGAGAAAAGGGTCATCACATTCCTCAGAAGGTGTGCCACTTTCGCATCTTTTTGCACTGTCACACTTTTAAAATGATAACTGATCACAAACTGCTGATACTGATCTTTCAAAGTTTGAGAATTGAATCATTCAGCTACTAGAGCTGATAACCCAGCGGACATCTTGCCAACACCCTGACTCACCAACTCAGCTGAACTGAAGAATGACAAAAAGGAAGAGGAACTTGTGCTTCTACTGATTGAAGACACCTTGCCCGTGTCATTTAAACTTGAGTGTTAATTTGCACCACTACTGACAATGCAATTTGTAAGTGTTGGACCTGGCATCCTAGGTGTGGTTATCCCCCATCTTTTTGCCTTCAACCCACCTGTTTTTGCTGACTTCATTTTTGCTGACTGGCCTTAGGACTCTGCATTCTTTACCAATGCTAACCAGTGCTTAAGTGCTAAAACATGGTAACATTGACCCAATTGGCAAAGTTAAGTCCCTGGTAAAGTGGTACTACATATACCGAGGGCCTGTAAGTTAAAAATGCTACTAGTGGGCCTGCTGCACTTGTCTCAGGCCTGCCACAGTAGCTTGTGTGTGCAGTTTTAAACTTCCATTTCGACCTGGCAAAATAAACCTTTTGCCAAACTTAAACTTTCCTTTTTAATACATACAAGTCACCCCTAGTGTAGGCCCTAGATAGCCCATAGGGCATGATGCCGTATATTTAAATTATTGAACATGTACTTTTACATTTTACATGTCCTGGTAGTGAAAACTCTTTAATTAATTTTTTCACTACTGCACGTCTGCCTCTCCCATAGGATAACATTGAGTTACCCTATTACATTTAATAAGTGATAGCATTAAATTGAGAGGAGCTACAAATGCTGAGTTTGGTGTCAAAAGAATTGCAATTCAAAACTGTATTTAATGTTTAAGTCTGATTTTTAAGTCACAATTATGAAACTGCCGCTTTTAGAAAGTTGCCGTTTTCTTGTGCTGACCATTTAGGGGGTCATTATGACGCTGGCGGTGAGTGTTAATGTGGCGGTAATACCGCCATCAGGCTGACGGTACATACCGCCACATTTTGAGAATGGCAGATTGGCTGCAGTCAACTCGCCACTTCTCCACTCAGACCGCCATGACATTATCAGCCGCCGGGTCGGATATATCAATCTCCAGCCCGGCAGCCGGCACAGTACCGCTGGCGGCTCCCCAACACACACCTGACACCCCCAGACCACCTCCATCCAAAGCCTCACCCCCACACACACACTAACCCCCACCCCGACATTCACATACATACCCTCCATCCAAACACCCCCCCACCCCTTCTGATCCAAACACCTCCCCACCCCCTCCGATCCTCTCACTCACCCCCCCCACCCTCCATACACGCACACACCCGCAGACACGCACCACGCATACACCCAATCACTCACACTGGCATACACGCATTCATACACACATACTTCCAGACGTGCTCGCACACCTTCTTACACACAATCACACTGACATGCAGACACGCACTCACTTCACCATTCTTACACGCATTCACTCACACGCATACAACCACGCAAATAACACAACACACACAGACGCATTCACACACTCACTGACACATTCATGCACACTTCTCAGACACACACACACAAGACCTCCCCATCCTCCCACGCCCCTCCCCTGTCGGAAGCCTGACTTACCTTTGACGAGGAGGTCTTCCGGCAGGGAATGGGAAGGGGCACTGCTACCACCACCAGCGCCCGGCCAGCAGAACACCGCCAGACCGCATCACAGGTCATGATACGGCTGGCGGCATTGTACTGGATTGTGGTGCTGGTGGTAGCAACGCCACCTTACCACCGTCTGCCGGATTTCTGCCCTTCTTGTGGTGGAAGTCCGACAGTGCTCATAATATGGCGTACGATGTTAGCTGCGGTGGTGTTATTCTGGCGACCGTCACCGCGGTGGTTGACGGTTTTTACCGCCAAAGTCAAAATGACCACCTTAGTGCCTGCAGCTATATCCTGGGTCATAGGAATGGGCATAGCTGGCGGTTGGACTTTGTGTATTGCTCCAAGACAGTGAGACATAGGGGGGGTATGTGTTTGGCAGGATGGTTCATATATCATTTGATAGGAGGACGGATCTGTCACCTACCACACTTGCACATCACAAAGCATCTGCCTTGGGGATTAGCACTAGTTTTATGTGCCCACGGACTAGCTGTGGCCAGGGCAAGGAGACAGGAAATTCCAAGCACCTCTGGGGGTGGAATCCTCTAGAAACTTCTCTTACTTCAGAGCTGGCACCAAGGATAAATAGTGGACCCTCGGACCCAACTCTTCATTACACCTCTGGCCTGTGGAAGACTCAGAAAGGCAGTGGTGCTGCTCTGCTGCAAGAAGGACTACTACTCTACTGCCTTGCTGGCTGAGAAGGAAGACTAGACTTTCACCCTTCATACCAGGCTAAAGTGACTACAAGGCTCAGCTGACTGACTGCCTGTTCTGAACTATAGGGACATGACTAGCTCCAGAGGCGACTGCATCAGCCCAGCTGACCTGCTGCTAGACCTGCAACTGGACCTACCTGAGCTCTCCTGGACTATTTAGGAGTGAGTTCCTGATACCTCAGGAGGTGCCCCTCTGGTCCTGCACCCTTTGTGTGGCATCAGTGAGCTCTCCCTTCAAAAAAAGGATAAATCTTGAAGCTTTGGACTCTTTTTGACTGCAAACGGGCCAGTTTGCTTCAAGATCTTGCTGCCAGCGACATTTGGCAATGCAAGATCTGCACTTCGTGCTACAGCATTGACAGCCCATGGTAACTGCCAACATGAATCTCCATCATCAACCATCCCCAATGCCTTACAGGATCTTCATGCTTCAGTGATGACTTTCCACGATGCCCGGCCTGCTCTTCACATTACAACGATGACCATCCACGACACTCTCCCTGCTCCTTTCTGCCCCTAAACTTCACCCGTCCATGAACCCTAAAAACTCCTCACCACACCTAAACTACATCGATTCCTGACCCCTAAACTCCAGACCTCCCTGAACTCTAAAAACTCTTTCTAACCCCTAAACTCAATTCATCACTCAACTGTAAAACCCCTCACTAACCCTAAATTACACCCATTCTTGAACCCTAAAAATTATTTCTACACTTAAACCTCACCCATCCCTGAACCCTTAAAACCCTTACCACTCCCAACCACAACCCTTCCTTCCCCCTAAAAATACCCTCACCACCCCTAAACTTCATCCATCCCTAAACCCTGAAAACCTTTCTACATCTAAACGCACTCATCCCTGAACCCTTAAAACTCCTCACCACCCTACACGCCACCCATTCCTGAATGCTAAAAACCCTTTCCCACCCCTAAACTCTACCTATCACTGAAACTTAAAGTCCCTTACCAGCCCACAACTTCGCCTTTTTGTAAACCCTAAAAACCTCTCAACACACCTACACTCTACCAATCCCTGAACGCTAAAAAACTTCTGTTAGAAATGGGGTTCCTGGTTGGCAAGGGTAAGCACCTCAGCCAAGCAGTTACCACCATTCTAGTCAGGCCAAGGGAACTACACACCTAAGATAACACCTGCTCACACCTTTGGTAGCTTGAAATGAGCAGTCAGGCTTATCCCAGGGGCAATGTGTAAAGCCCTTTCACAACACAATCAAAACACCACAAAAAGAGACTTCACAATAAGTTATATTAAAATAAACTGTATTGCTTAAACACAAACCATCATAGACCAAAACAATATGAAACCAGTAATGCTCTGCTAAGCTAAGCAGTGGTCCGATCTTTATGAATGCAGAATAAGGATAGGCATCTCCCTATTGCATAAGTCACAAGTAAACATTACCCTCCCTAGCACGTCATACCACCATATCCCCTCCAATGCATGTAATGCATATCCTGCAAGATGCATGTCATACAAACAGGGTCAACACATATGATACGATTTATGACTTACTTTGATACCTGCTAGCATTATATATATTGACTGGTTTGCAAGTGTCAACAACAGGAAGGATTGATCCACTATGATTTTTTTCAATTAATTCTTTACATTCATATGTATGTAGATATCCGCAAGTGATTGGACCATTGAAGCTGTTCGTCATCCCTATGGTGCCCATCCTTTAATGTGAGGAGGGAAAGCTGGTAATCATTAATATTAAAGAGTGAACAGTTATTTACACTCATGAATGGTTGATCACTTCACAAGGGGTTTGTTCACCAATGTGTCTTGGCTCTCCCTCTCTCACTAGTGCACTTGGTATTAGTTTTGTACTATGCCTTATGTTTTGCTTCTTTCTTGCAGGTTCCAGTAACACACGTTTATTTTAGTCTATTTGAACAGTGAGGATTAGGTAGGTTATTTAAGGTCCTGACGAATCGCGCGTGATCTCTATTGACAACTTGAGCGAGAAACATGTTGACCTATTTTTGGGCTGTTTAGGGATTCCTGACACTGCCCTCACCACATCCCCAGATTTTAGGGTTTATGATCACCTGACACTGTATGTGAATAGGGTAAAATATACAGTATTCTAATTTTCCCCTTATTTTTTGTTTTTAATCATGACAGAGGCTTATATTATTTTCAATATATTTTTCTATTGCTATTTTCCCCTCTAGTCATTTTTAACAGCATTTTTTTACCAATCCCACATAATTGCATTCACCCACCGGCTAATATCCTTAACAAAAGATCTCTGGCAAAAAGCCTCTTGAGGGGCCCGAGGGCATTGCAGCACCAGCCTGACGAGGAGCAAAGCCCGATGATGAAGCATGTCACCATTAGGTGAGTGAGGGCTTTAGTTCCTGATTTAGGATATTCACTGGGACCTGCTTTTCTCTCCCATCCTCGGATTATTTCTCACTCTATTTTTTATGGAGCTGTGCATTCAGTATTGTGTCAACACAGTGTATGACATAATCAGGACATAAAAAATGCAGCATATAACATGAGGGCACACATGTCCTGTGTAGATACGGTTATATCCGGAACCACCTTCTACATGACGGTTCCTGTGCAACTGCGCTTCTTTTAGAAAGTACTCTGTAGCTACCAAATCCACTGTGTCGTAAACAGGAGCTCCTACGCTCCTACAACCATTAACTCTGCAAACAAAGGTGGCTGGGCAGGCACGGGACCTCCATTGAGGTGCTCCTTCCTGTCCGAGAGCTGTAATGCATCAGGCTCCAAAGAGGTTCCTTGTCAGCTGGGCACCCGTGCTCCCACCCCAAAAGGTATACACAGCGGCCCTCCTAACAGCTGGGAGAAATCTCAGGGTGCCCTGCGCAGGACCGCACACCAGCCCAAATCTCAGACAGCCGCCTGTGTCCACGTGAGGCGGCTGTGAACAACGGTGGCTTCCTCACAAGCCGATTTGCTTTCAGGAGCGCGTCCGGGGCCCTCCAGGCCCTCCCGGATAGTTACCTTCACTTCCATGGGGCGGCCCAGCCCTAGCCGGCCCTTCTTCTTTATGCTGCCCGGGTCGCAGCGATGACTGCACCAAAATAGGTGCCTGCTTGTGAGCCAGGGACACCAATGAATGCACACTTCTGTGCTGTACAAGAGGCTGTCGGCGGGCTCCTCTTAACTTCTCCTGTGCCGAAGGGGGGCTGCACACGCACTGTGGCCATGACCAAATGAAGGAAGTAGGCGCTAGCCCACACAGTGGTATAAATGTTGAGAAACAGCGCTCTTCACGTGCTGCAGCAAGGCTGTCGAGCGCGACCCTCGCGCTACCACTACAAAGGCAAGGGGAAATGGGGTACACCACCCAGCCCTTGGAGAATACTAGGGACACCACAGCAGGGTGCAGACAGGCAGGCCAGCACAGAGGGTCTGGTAAACAAATGTGGTAGTCCTCCTTGGTGACCTAGCAGGTCCCAGGTCAGCACATCAGCAGGGCAGACCCAGTGGCGGTTCTCAGCCAGTCCTTCCAGCAGTATCTTGTGTCAAAGTCTACACCGTGTCTCTCCTCTCCAAAAATGGGGAACAACCCCTATACTTAATCTCATTTTGTCTTTGATCTCAGGGGGCACTTCAAAGGACCTTTAGAAGTGCACAACACCCCCCTTCAGTCCCAACCCAGGCTCCAGACATCTGTAAGGGGTAAACAAGCCCTTTGTGTGAGTGCAGGACACAGCCTATACAAATGTAAGTGTGCCCACCTCCCCTCTCCCAGCCCAGGAAGACCATTCAGTATGGAGATGTAATATTATCACACCTCCACCCTCCCTGTGTGATGGCTGTCTGGAGAGTAAGCACAAGTCCCAGCTGTCACTGTACCCCAGATGTGGATTGGAGTCAGGCTGCAAAGCACAAAAGTAATAAGCACAGAGAAATGCCCACTTTCTAAAAGTGGCATTTCTACAATGGTATTAGAAATTCCTCTTACACCGATAAGCAGCCTTTCTCACTACCATTCCAAACATGCCAAACATGCCCACGCTGCTCCTCACAGAAAATACCACTTAGACATATGCAAGGGCATTCCTAATGCAAACCTATGAGAGAGGCAGCAGTCACAGCAGTAAGAAACCAAATAGGGTGTTTGTCACGACCAGCACATGCCACACAATGAAAGCACATGTCCTACCTCTTACCTAAACAGCACCCTGCCCATAGGGCTATGTAGGGCCTACCTTAGGGGTGAGCTATATGTAGCAAAAGGGGAGTTCCAGGCCTGGCAAGAAATGTGCCAATCAGGTGTAAGCCAGTCGTACCAAGTTTAGAATGGAGAAAACATGCACTTTAGCACTGATCAGCAGTGATAAAGTGCCCAGAGTCCTAGAGCCAACAAGAAGAGTTCAGAAAAACAGGAGGCGAAAGACAAAAAGTTTTAGGATGACCCTGCAAAAAGGGCCAGGTCCAACACTCCCTCACCACCCCACCTCAAAAAAGCTCTGTGATCAATTAAACCTAAAAATGCCTCACCAACCCTAATCTCTACCCATTACGGATCCCTAAAAACTCACTACCCTAAACTCCATCCATTCCTGAACCCTAAAAACAACTTTCTATACCTGAACTTCACTCCTCCCTGACCCTTAAAAATCTATCAACACTGCCCATCCCTGAACCCAAACTCCACCAAAGTTTAATGTAATTTTTAATTTTTCCTTAAAAGTATCTTTCATTTAAAATGTTTTCTCTAATTTTCAATTTACTTGTCTTCCCTTAAAATGAGTTTGCCTTGATATGGTTTCTTCCAATGTGGTTTCACAGTTTTTGTTTTTCCACTAATTAATGTATGTCAGAGTTATACATCTTGTGTGCGAGTGCACACTTGAGTCTGGTGCTGAAATTGAGCAACTTGCTTCTTCCTGACACTAAATCATCAAAGCCTCTTTTTCCTATTTATCTTTTCCATCCCACCCCTATACTATTTTACCATCCATGTGTACTGTAAAGTGTAACGATAGTTCCATAGCTCTGTTTTACTATGTAAATAATCAATGGCTATCGTAACCGCTTTACCCTAATGGTTTTTTAATTTCCTTGTGAAAACTAAATTATGTGTAATATAGTGCCTTTCCATCTCGGTTCTGTGGGCTTTAGCTGTATGGCGTCCTTTGGTGTTGCAAACATGGAAAAGGTTGTAGTTCGGTAAACTCGGTAGAGATATAGCTGGAAAGAAGAATTGTCGTCCAAAAGAGTGGTGTACGTGAATTGGAGATAGGCTGGGAAGGCGCAGGCAGTGTGCACTGGGGCACTGGGGCACTGGGAGTGTGGAAAAGATAGTCTAACGTTCAAAGATTTTTGTCGAAATAGGTAAAAGCAGTAGAAAACATGAGGATCAGTTTGCTGCGACAGCCATAGTTTTGCTTTACACATAGCTAATGCCAGGGTCTGCCCTGTAAGGAAAGTTAGGTGTTAATATTGCAAGAAAAGGATGCCATACACAGGCATGTGCAAGAATTGTGTCGGCAGGGTGCAATTGACGTGGTACTAAGTTTGAATGAGCATAGACGTCAGCGAAGAGTTGAACCTTGGGATATAGAACTCATTGTCTGGACTGATTCAAGGTCACATTATAATAATATATTTCAGCACATTTAAGGGAAATACTGCTAGATTGACTATGTCTGATAGAAGACCTGGATCATAAAGTGAGGATCAGGGCAGTTCTCATTTCTTGAACGATAGTGCAGAATCTAGGTGCGTACTCTATTCTTTGGGCCAAAAGGAGACGGGGTGTTTCAGAGCGGACTTTTTTTTTTCCTTTTTTAGATGTCAGAACTGTCCTGATTCTTCTACCCATGATCTTATCCTCTTGGGTGCCTCTCTGGCACACGCTATCAAGAGGAGCCTTCCATATGTTTAGGGTATTTTATTCAGCATAGCGAACACCAGGAGGGTTTGTTGGCCCCGTTCGGTTTACCAGAATGTTACCATGCTGTTCCTGCAGCATCTACATTTTGTTATGGTTCACCCCTGCAGTCCCTGAAACGTGACACAATCCTAGAGCACGCGAAGTCCCTTCTGGATGCCACCAGAACAGCGGGACCCCTTGAGAGAGTTTTCGTGTTACTTCTCGAAAGGAGTCTGGGTTGCCCATTTACTGCAGCGAAAGCTATTTCCTTTGGGACCAGTAACAAGATTTGTATGTACACCCCCAAACTCCTATTCATTATGGCACATTAGTGGGTGCCCTTTCAGTGTCACATGGTCTGACGCTAATACCAAAGTAACCTTTACGGTACCGTAGGTGTCGTGCCAGCGCCCGAAGGATTGTCAGCAGAACGGATTAAAAAAATGTTCTAAGAGAGAAGAGAAATCCTGCCCCTGAACCTCTTACTGGCATGCAATATTAATTCATCAATTGCTTTTGAAGAGTGATTTTGTGTCTGTGGGCCAGGTACTATTACACGGCTCGTACATGTTTCATGAAGGTCATTTGGAGTAATGGCGGGCGGGTCAGATGTCGAATGAGATTAATTCCTGTTAACAAGGAGAGCGATTAAAACTTGTTAAAGACATCTCACGTTGACGTGGTTTTGAGTGCCTGGCCCCACGTCACTGTCATGGCAATGGCTACTGCCCGGCCATTAAGACCATTTTTTAAATTATTTTTTATTACTAGAATGAGTGCAGTGGCGTCACAAAACTGGAGGGGGCCGCTCCAAAGAATATAGAGGGGCCCATTCCGCACTCACTCATGAGCATCAGCCCAGGCTGCTGTGCTGAGGGAGACCCAGCTCCCCCTGCCCCGCATCGCACCGTAGAGGCTGCGGGGGTCTTTGTTACGCCACTGGATGAATGACGAGGTGGAGCAAAGATTTATTGTGCTGAATCTTGGAGTACTTCTAAGTATAACTAACCAGAAGTTCTCTCTTTGAAGGATTTGATTCTGATGGTGCTTGGTGCATCCCTCGGTTTTTCCAACAAATTTCAATTCCGATTTTCTTTTCACAGATAGGAAAAAAGTGTGCAAATAAATATGCGCAGATATGCACTGAGGATTGAATAAAACACCGGACTTTAACAATACATATCTGAAAAATGCAATTAGTTGAAAATGTCCGACCGCCGAGTATCAACTTCAGTCAGACTCTTCTTATCACAGGGACTTATATTGTTTGTCAGTTGTCGAAAAACAAGAGATCCATGAACCAAGCTGCAGCTTATAAAGATTTTTAATTGTATATTATCAATGCAGCCACTCATAAGGTAAAACCAAATGAGTGAAAAAAGGTTATGAAAGCAAGCTTACATTTTTTAAATGTGCCCAAGAACCTGACTTTGGCAACAGTGTTATTCGCATGACTGTGGTTTGAGGTTACCCATAATAACATGCATTCAAAGGGTGTTTTGCGAAATGCATTCTTCCTTCCACACTGGTTACACCTGGAAGCCAAAAATGGATTGAAATTCAATAGATAATAACAAATGTTCTACTAGTCTGTGTTCCCACACGTCTCCCAATGAAAGCTATAGATAATAAGAAATGTTTTACTACTTTGTGTTCCAACATGTTTCCCACTTAAGGCAGTGCTCCACTTGGGCGGGTGGGCCTATCACCCGTGGCAAGAAAGCCCCCCACTGCAAATGGAGTGTGGAGACATCAATATTTTCCTTGGCATTTCAATATTTCTGTGAATGTGGGTAGCTGTGGTCTTTGGTCCAGGGTCAACCGACACCCAGGGAAACATACCAAGCACAGACATTTCTAAAAACCAGACATCAGGATAAGTCCAGGGTGGTGTAATATATGTGGATTTCACCCAGAACGCACTGCAACCATCAAACGTTGGGTAAGATAACAGGTTTTCTCTTCACTTTTCTAAAAGAGAGAGTTCTGGAATCTGTGAGCATCAACAAAAGTAATATCTACCAGCATTCCCAAACTTCTTCTGATAAGAATGTACTCCACTTGTGTGGCTGACCTTATCATACCAGACAAATGAGAACTGTGACCACATAAATTCAATGGACTATTAATTTGGTCTTTGCATGGTGACTGGTTTGGTCTGTTATTGTTTCTGGATATAGCCCCACTCATACATGTTTTAATTTGGAGAAGAATGATATTGCAGGTTAGTAAAACTTTAGCCACGCCCTGTATTTTCATGTGTTTTCTGTCAAATTTTCACATGTGCAATTTCAATTTTACAACCATGCTTTGACATTTGCAGTAATCGAGATACGCAAATGTACATGAATCTATGCGAAGCAAACTACCCTGAACTCCCTCAAGTGCACAGTTTTCAGAAGTGTCAGGGAATGGTAGGGTTCCCAAGGTCCCGGGCTGGCAAATAATCCAGCCACACCCTACTTCAAGTCAAAATTGACAGCACATGGGTGCAGCATCAGGCCTTTCTTCACCCATACAGATAACTCATTCATACATGTCAGATCTAATTTTAATCAGGAGAAGGATAAGAAAGGTAAATGGTGTAACATTCCTCGCTGACCTGTAACTTAAGACGTCGAGTACAGATAATTATGGCATGTCTCCACTTCATTGTTGTGTGTTGTTGTGAGTTTATTGACAATGTGATAGAATTTGAGTAGATATGTAGACCTTCACCCACATAATGTGGCATGCTTTACCATCAGCATCAAAGACTAGTTCAAATGCTATATAATTCCCTGGAGTGTAAATCACAGGAAGCATGGAAGAAAAATGTTCCATGGTAGGCCACATTTTTAATAATCTGTCATGGTCTGTATGGTTGTCTAGCAATGCTGCAGTTAAGGAAATGCAAAAAAATGATTGCTGCTCTGGACAGACAGAAATAAGGGTGTAGCCCAAACCATGATAGAAGACGAGTGAGACTTTATTGATGGTTTGCATAATATCCCATGAGCAATGTAAGGTCCCAAATATTTTTTTAAACTCCCCAGGTAAATTGTGAGTCCATATATGTGCCTTAGAATGAGCCATCGGATTGAGTTCAAGCTACCCCAAAAACTGTTTGTCAGACAGATTTGTTTGTTGCACAGTTTTCTCAAAGAAGACGTAATCCACTAAAATACAAAAGAAGGATTTGAGCACATATCTAGACTACAAAATGGTTGTAAGGAAAAGAACAAAATTAAGTCCTAGGTTTAGGCGTCAAGGTTCACTGTAAAATGTTATTGTTCTTCAAGGATTGTTGTGAATACATAAATGGTAACAATATTTTGTCACTTCTTCTACTGTAAGAGTGTGTCATTCACAAAAAGTTGGAAGTAGTGGGTGGATCAAACATTTGCAGTATTAACTTTACTCCCAGCAATGTTTAGTGAAAGAAGGCTGTAGAGGCTGGCACTTATTAGGGAGTTGCAAGGTGAGTTGTGCAATTTGGGTTGTGCTACACTCTCACTGTCTCTCAACAGCACAGCTTGTGCTTGTAAAGGGACACCACAACTGCCTTGCCATGTTGTATGGCCATGTTCTTCAGTATTACTTAAACAGGCGTCCTGTGTGATAGGTAGAATACAGAGATATTTGTAGAAATGTGTATGCACTGAGATTGATGGTGATTGTGTGTGAATGTTATCAGACAATAAGAGTGCAGTAGAGTGCCAGTGAGAGTGGGGTTCAAAAGGTTTAACAAATACAGCGATTGGCAAAATCAGAACCAAGGACATGGGGAAAAAGTACTTCAACTTGGAATCACAAAGCAATAAGGCAAACTGAACTGCAATTACAATAATAACTAAAAAAAAACATAGTAACAAAGCAAAACTGTAATATGATTGTGATCAGCCTGCAAGCCCCATTTCGAGAACAAATTCCTATGTTCTTTCAAAATGGTTTTGCAGATCATTGCAAACCTTTTAACGAACAGGGAAGCTAGTGCAACAATTTGCAGCAGGAAAATCCAGTTCACCCCCCTTCAATAAAGAAAATGATTAAACAGTATATATACCCCAGGACTGTCGACCCCTATGACTGTGGGGCCATCTCCTTCCCCCCCCCCCAAACAATTATCTCTGTTGTCTAGTGGAGGATTCCTGATCAAAGATTTCGGGACTAGCTTCAGTTTATGAGTAGAAATTATTTGTGAAGAACACCACTGGAAAAGAAACACTCTTTCCCATTTAAATGTGCCCAGGGGCAATAAGGTCCCCGGGGCAGACCGCAACAAGACCAAAATGATGTCCACCATTTTCCTCTTCTTGGGCTGATCAGGAGAGCATGGCCTGATTGCCCCTTTCCTGACCCCCCCCCACCACAAACACACCAGATGCGGATCCGTCACCGACATCATGCTGTGGCAGGAGTCGCAGGGCATGAAGCTGGTCTTTTTGGACATCCTTGTCGCACCAGAAAAATCCCCAAAACTTCAACAAAAAATCCAAAATCCAGTTAAAAAGTGACTCAGAGTAGCTGTTCTCTGGATCTGCGCGTAGGCTGGTGTGGAAAGAAAAGAACCTACGTCAGCACACCAGTGTGGCGCTTATGTACGACCTGTGATGTCATTTGCGGCAACCACGATGCCAACGACGGACGTGGATTCAACCAATGCCACCTGACGCCATGCAGGGGTACTGCTCGAAGAAAAAAATCTCCAGATTCAGATTGACACCTAGGGAACTTCTGCGATATGGAATCTGCAACTAGAATATGTCTCTACTAGATAAATCATTCCCAAGGGTAAGTAAGTTGTTCATTTTGCTGTTATACCGGGGGGGGGCCTTCACATTGCTGCAAATGTCTGATCCCTGATGTCCAGGAGAAGGTTCATGCTGTGAAAGAAGGTTCACAGTTTGCTGCAAGCCCCAAAGAGGAATTCTTCAGGGAAAGGCACCTTTGGAAAGATAAGGTTCTCCCCTTTCCACTGGTGCCTTTCACATGCAGGGAAGTGGCAGAAGGGGAGGAGATGTCGGCCATGAGACTCATCAGTCTCCAGCGACCGCATCTTCCCCTTGAATGTTGATATCGGTGCCTGTGATGTTTCCTTAAAGCCCCCTCAGAGGACATGAAGTTCACACTGAAAAGGTACTGTGATGTTGAGTATCATGTCCTTTAGAATAAGGGGAATAAAAGAGGGCGGACTGAGTATTGCAGGCACACAACAAATTAAGACAAATGGACTCATAGAAATATGCTAGCACATAGATACACATGCATGGGGTGATGCTGCTTTACTGTAGCTTCTTGAGTATATAATCTGCTGTTGTAAAATCTAACATACGAAAATTTGCGTTAGTGTATCATCTCCATCACTGTCTGCCAGTGCCTTTTCCACTGGTACATTAACTAGCACCCTGAATCATTGAAAAATCTATGGAAAGCGAACTGAGCAAAAGACAGCTCATAGGAAAAGGATTCAAAAATGACAAAAAAAATAAAAAAAACACTCATTGTATTGTTTTATTGCGCCAGACACAATAACACCCAAAAATGAAAAGTTTCAATAGTGCTTTGAAATTAATTTTTTCGTGTGTTGCCTTTAAAAGCACCAATTTACAGCCATAGTATGCCTCACAGTACCTCACAAGTATGTTTTTCTATGGAGATCCAGTTAGAGGAGGGCATGCTGGTGGGCTTGCCAGAGAATTTCCAGGAAACACTAGGGTATGTTGTGTCGAATACAAAAGAGCATTGAAGAGGACATATTGGAAGACCAAGGAAGAGGGAGGCAAGTTGGAAAGGGAAAGGAGAAGGGAGCTTGGGAACTTTTTCTAGCAGTGCAACTGGAGAAATGTTGGTCTTCTTCCTTCACCCTGTTCATAAGATAAAGGAAAGTATAACAAAGGCAGAGACTGAGTATTGCACAGGATAGCTTTAGTGGGGTAGGCCCATACTAACAACTGCATACTGTTTAAAGATTTAGCTACTGGTATTTTTTAAATGTGAAGTTGCCAAAATACATAACATTTTCAAGAAACATTGTTGATGCCTTAGTTAATGATTTTGAGTTTAGAAAATACAACACTTTCCATCATTAGTATATTCCCTGTGTTCAGATTGATAGTATTTGTGGCACTTTCAATGCCATGTTAGAGTGGTGGTTAGATTGTAAACTATGCAAGGTTCTGACACATGGGGTCTGCAGTTAACTGGGGAGACTGACTGGGTAGCAGATATCAACACTGGTGACGTTCTCTACACATAAGCCTATGAAACAATGCTAGAGTGAGCCTACCTCTCTAAGAACTATTCATAGGTAAAAACAAAGTAAAGGATTTGATGTGATTGAATATTATGTAAATAACTTGTTTTCTTATTCAAAATTCAATTTATACATATTTTGCTTGTTTTAATTTAAAGCTCCTTTTGAAAGGTGTATAATGTCCAGCATTTCAGGCTTTGTTATTTTTCATTCTCATTGACTCACACAACAGAGCTTCCCAAGTTATGTGAATCATCTGTGCATTTCATTGACCCCAAATTCACCTATAACTAAATCCAATTTGGCAGTTTCATAGAGTTTCATTTGAGTTACGTTTTAAAAGAATCAGTGACAGTTATACATAATATTTAACTCAACAAAAAGACGAATAAGATTTCTTTCACTTGAAAGTAAGCCTCTATCAGTTCCATTATTGTTTTTAATATAAAAATTATCACTTAAGGTGTTATTGTAAGGGGCCCACAATCGCAGGTCCGCATTGCACACCCTCTAACCTCTACTTCGAGTTCCGGTAATTATCAGGTGTGCAATTTGCACCCAGTTGGGAGTTGCAGGTCCCAGAATGATAAGTTATGTACAAACTGAGCATCATTTCACCTAGTCCTTCCTGAGTTGCACCCAATTTTCCCAGCCATTTTCTCCATGTTTTATCTGGTAAAATGCCTCAGGTCTAATACCCTAGTCGGGTACAATTTGTGCCAGACTTGTAATCCCGTTTCGTGCACAACCTGTAGCTTTTGTATGCAAACAGGAGTTCTTCCCTACTTGATCGGGGCCTAGGTTTAGTTGTATAATAGTATTACCTTGCCTAATAATAATAGTAACACCATACATAAAGTAATACTGCCAGTACTGTTAGTACAGTTACTAGTAGCACTACCAGAAGTAATACACATATTTCAAATACTAAACCTGTCACTACTATTGGAACCAGGTCTGTAAATACTATTACTGCTCGTACCGCTAATATTAATGGTATCAACAATTAAGGCCCTTCTACAACTACATAACACACTTAGTAGCTCTGATATTACTAGTACTATAATCACTCCAACTGGTATTTACTATTAGCAGCAAGATTGACACCATTTAAAATGCTACTAGTATTAGTGCTGCCATCAAAGGTACTTCTGCTACTACAAGTGGTGCTTTGCCTCTTACTGGCACTGCTGCATGCACTCACGCTGTTTTTAATGCTACAACAACTATTAATGCCACTAATTCTGCTTGCTAGTACGAATACAAGTAGTAATACTCCGGTACCACGTTGCTACCCCTAACAGCAAAGAGACAATTGCCTTTCAAGCAGGGCCCCCCGTTAGCCCCATCCATGCTTTCTGTCTTTATTTTACACGTTATTTTACAAAGTCAATGCGGATAATTCATTCAACGCTGGCCTAAGACACGAGAGGCCGGTTTATAATGTGTGAAGTGCACATTAAAACAACAACCGTATGACCAAGTGAACAGTGATGATGAGCAATACAGTAAACAATGATAATGCATTTTTAAGATATTAATCCTGAGCGCTAAATGTTTTGATTGGCAAAGGCGCCCTTCAGCAGCAAATGGTAATTTACTTAGAAATGCTCCTTTGTTCTGAAACGTGCATAGCAGCAGCAGCATAACAGGTCAACGGATGCAAGCGTTGTTTTCATGTGTGTGTGATAGTTTTGTAGCCTGTGAAAACGTGATTTGAACAGTTTTACTTATTCTCTTAGCACTCTGGAGAAGGGGGCATTGTTGAATTCAACAAGAAATGCTATTAATAAATAATACCAATATGCAATCTTTTCATATCAATAAGCTATTTTTATCAGAGTTGGTGAAGACCTTAGAAATGCCAGAGGTGGATATAAGTCACGTGACTGATTTTAATGCCGCCAAAGAGCTACGGAAGCTGCAGAGAAAGATCCGGAACATTCTGGATGACTGGATGGAGCACTATCGCATAGCCACAGGTCAGTTGCAGCCTCGACAGTGGCCTTTGGGCTGTTCTAAGAGAACAGCTTTTGAGCAGGATTTTAATGCCCTCCATAAATTACAGTGTGTGGACATTAGAGCCCTCTTAAGCATGTGAAAGGGCTAGGTAGAATTTGAGTGAACGTTGATTTCAAAGAAGATTATTAATTGTTGTAACATTTTAATTGTTAATGAAACAATATCAAAGTGCATTTTTTGGGAAGAGAGACGGAACTAGTGCATTTTATTTTGTTGCTTTTGTATTTATGTATTTATTTCTTGGTTTTGTAAAGCGTGGGCTTCCTGGCATGAGGCCGCGTACAACACTGAGAGCTGTTCACTGGAAAGCGACAAGGTCTTCACATCCTTGGTTGATGCTTGCCAAAAGAGAGCTGGAAGCTTGAGGTGTCATGTATGAAAAAGAATGGCCACCTAGATGTTCTCTCCTGATTTTGCATATATTGAGAAGAAAAGAGGACTGTAAATGAAGCAAATTATTGCTAAAGGAAAATGGAGCTCAATTTAACCCAGGGTCTAGATTATGCACTACTCTGTGACAGATACATAAGCTTTGGAACATAACTAATTTTCTAATTGGAAGCTAATGCAGTTTCTTCAATTGTTTGGAAATAGGGGCCAGGGCAGGAAGACCAAGCAGCGGCCGTGTCCCAGGTAAATTGTAAGTGAATTACAATAGCCCAGTAGAAAGCGGAAAGTAGCTAGGATCATAAGAAAATGAGCATGTTTTGTAACATAGGGAAGACGCAGGCGAAGAAAGGAGGTAGAAGAAACTTGAGAAGTTTAGGGAATCAGCCTAAGGTCCTTCTTAAAGGAGGGACCGGGATTCTACAACCTGGATATTGTCGGCTGACAGTGTCATAATCAGAACGGGCATTATGTAGAATGGAACAGTCAACCCCTACACAGTTCAACACTGTGATATCCAAATTAAACTTCACAGTTGTGTTTTTTTATCCACCAAGCTACAGCAGAAAGGCAGTCCTTAAAGAGTCACTGAGCTATTGCAGGGTTCTGTCCAGCTGCAGTTGCCAAGCATAGAAATTGAACAGTTCGGTACAAAAGGGTCGAGTGGTAGGTCCTTTCTGGTGCCTGCTTATGTCCCCTTCAGAGAGATGCGCAGGATTATGGTATACCTGGATTTATATGGATTCTATCCCTCAAACGTTATGGAAAAATCGAGTTTTAAGACCTGCCAAATACTTTCCAAAATTTAGCAGAGAGCAGGATGGTGGAGTAAGGACGTTTCAGATGGTTCTCCCTCTACTTCAAGAAATGTGTATCTCATTAGGTAAAGCAAACGCCAGTTTTGGGAGACAAGCTGTAAAAATCTAATTGGCGGAGGTGAAGCAGTAAATTTGTCAATGGAAGGGCTGTGTAGAGCAATGCCCATTGGGCAAATAGTTCTGAAGGTATCAGCAACAAGGTTAAAAGGGACATTATTGCATTTTTAAGTCAATGCAAGGGAGCTCCACTGCAGTCTACTGGTGCAGCAACAATAAAATGACGATATCATGAAGAGGGCAAAAATGTCGGGAAAACGTTCATAATCACATTTTATCACTGTTGGATTAATGACAGCCCAAAACTGGAAATGGCCCCCAGATTGCAAAACAAACTTGTTGGACTCAAGTTGGAGAGAAGGAATTTGAAAGTTGGAACTATGGGGTGTCCTAGACACAGTAATGTCCTCTCTATTTGTAATCCATTGACTCTGAGACACTTGACACCAACCAATTATAGCACATGAATGAGGCAATCCTAACAAAATGATAAGCCAAGTATTTTCTTCATGTAATGTAATTGTGCTGTGCTTTCTTAGTAGAAATGTCTCATAATTGCTATAACGAGTCTTCTGTTGTCAGTAATGTGAACACAAAATGAACAGGCGTGCTCCGCCTGCCTGAAGTGCAGTCTATGAGTGAGTTGGGTCTCCTGTAGGCGATAATATCAATGTTGTGTCACTTAAATAAGCCAGGAAATGAGCATGTTCCTTCAGCCCACGTGAAGTACGGTCCATGATTTGGGATCCTGTAGAAGGGAAGTATGAATGTATTGTCATTTAAATAGGCCAGAATCTGATGAGTCTTTTGTGGAATGTTGTGGCCTCTTATGGTCCTATTTAGGGCTCTAAGATTGCGCATTGTCAGATATATAGCAGTGACATGCTTGGGTGCAACCAAGGGGCCTTAGTGCAACTTGCAAAAGTACCTTAGCCACCTGGGTATGATGTAGTCAGGCCCTAGTAACTTTCCAAGGGATTAAGGAGGGTCATAGGTGTGTATGTGCTGCTTTGCTAAAGTGCACCCAGTGGTCCAGCCTCCCCCCACTAGTTCAATGTCGTTACAAACATCCCATTAGGTGGGTGAAGGGGAGGTAGAGCAGACCCAAGTTAAGTAAACATCCTCAGCATTTGACCACCAGGGTGGGGAGGGGGTGTGTGGTAAACCACTGAAATCCATGTTCCTGAGTGTCACTTTTAGGAATAGGAACTACATATACATTTACAATCTGTGTAGTTATGGGTTGTGTGTAGGTGCTCCTTAACAGTATAGCGAGAGAGACAGGTGCAGCCCTCTAATGCTAATGTGCTAATGCGTTGGGGTGTGGTCTCTACCCCAGTGTCCAAGTCCACCCTTGTCATCTATGGGTGGACCACCAGGCCCAAGCAGGTGCATCCCCTGCAACCATGAGCCCAGCCCTCTTAAGGAAAGGAATCCACACAGTGCAGTTCACTCCAGGCCACCCTGCCAGTGCATAATGTTCCAATAAGGCCGACTGTGTACCCACACAGCTATTCACAGGCAACCCTGCAAGTGGTAAGTGGTCTACTGGTTCACAATGCAGTAGGGAGTTGCAGTGCTACACCAGGCTCAGGTAACAGGCCTTAGAAGCTTGCAGTCATCAGACCACACTTCCTCCTTACCGGTGTGATCTTACCAGGTAGGTGAATCTAAGGGATCAGGGGCTGGGGTCCACTCATCCCAAAGTAATTTGCGGAATATATTTGGACAGGTTTCCATGTGGTTCACTGGCTCCTGATTAAGGCAGATTGGTGGCAGATGCCTTCGGGATCCAGAGCTCCACTAGAGCGCAGCAGTCTTCTGGCAAGGCACTCTGGCATTTCGTACCTAATATAGTTTGTGTTGAAGTCCATCATTGGGACTCATAAAATAAGATAACATTAAAATCCAACTGATTTAAGAATGGCTCACTCAGCGTGACAGATCAGAATGAATTTGTAAACTACCCATAATGGTGCAGGATCTGCTTTGAGGCTAACTTGACAGGAAAAATGTACAAAAGTGTACATAAAACTGTACGCCTCCTTTCAGATGAGCTATGTTTCTGCACTTATTTGGTATGCTTTGTAGTGCATACACAGCTCTCTCGCAGTTAGTGGAGGTAGCGACACACAGAGACATACACTCTAGACTTGTTGTGCATAGAGTACACACATGTCCAATAAAGTCTTCATCCCTGGTTGATCTCCTTTGATTTGTTGATGAGAAGCCATGTACAAACATGTTCCTGCTCTCTTATCATGCTGCATGGCACACACCTGAGCCAATATAGAGTCTCTCTCTCTCTCACTTATTTAGACTGTCAAGCCTGTTGCTTGGTACAGATGTTTTTTAGTCTTCATCAATAGTGATGGCACTGGAGCTCCTTGCTGCTGTGAGACACTTTCAGCCCAAAGCCATTCTGCACAAACTTCTCTTATAAAGTACCCAAGCTTATAGTCAAGCAGAGTTTGCTCTTGAGCTCTGTATAGACGTTTCTGATGGTTGACCCGCTGCCTTAACTTATTACAGTAGGGATTCACAGTAAACAGTAGAACCTGCAATGAAAATAATGTTCCCTCCACATTATCACCACTGCCCCATTTCTGTCTTCCTCCTGATTCTGCATGAGTCTTCTGTTTTTTTGTTCTACAGTATCAAAAGGCCAAAATGTTGGCAGTGTGTCCACCATGGTCCCAAACTCTCAAAAATGTTATTAAAAATGTATTTAAAAAAAGCTACCACTCCCCTAAAGCTGGCATTTTAATCATGACTGCTCAAACTCAGTCACCACAGTAGCCCGTTCACCATTTTCTCTCAAAAAGCATAAAATGAATACAAGAATAGAAGCTAATTTCATGTCACTATTCACAAATTCACTGTCTCATTTTCCTGATCACTCAAACGCAGTCATCACAATTGACTGCTTATCATTTTCTGTAAAAAGTCATAGAAATTAATAAAAGGGGAGAAGCTCTCACATATTTGCATATCCTAGACTGACTTCTTCCCACAAGCTATAGTATTCATCGTGTTGACCAATCACATAAGAAGGGGGATGCCTCTCTATCATCCATAAGTTCTCTTGGTACTACACCCTAGGCAAGCAAGTAATACTCAATTCCACATAGCTGCTGGAATGCCATATCCCTCTCTCCGCAACTCTAACCCCGCCTTCAATCTTATCAACAGACCTTCCAGGAAGATTGTAGGAAGTTGGCTCTGTATGTGCTATTTCAAAGTAAGGAATAGCATGCACAGAGTCCAAGGGTTCCCCTTAGAGGTAAAATAGTGGTAAAAATAGATAATACTAATGCTCTATTTTGTGGTAGTGTGGTCGAGCAGTAGGCTTATCCAAGGAGTAGTGTTAAGCATTTGTTGTACATACACCTAGACAATAAATGAGGTACACACACTCAGAGACAAATCCAGCCAATAGGTTTTGTTATAGAAAAATAGCTTTTCTTAGTTTATTTTAAGAACCACAGGTTCAAATTCTACATGTAATATCTCATTCGAAAGGTATTGCAGGTAAGTACTTTAGGAACTTCAAATCATCAAAATTGCATGTATACTTTTCAAGTTATTCACAAATAGCTGTTTTAAAAGTGGACACAGTGCAATTTTCACAGTTCCTAGGGGAGGTAAGTATTTGTTAGGTTAACCAGGTAAGTAAGACACTTACAGGGCTTAGTTCTTGGTCCAAGGTAGCCCACCGTTGGGGGTTCAGAGCAACCCCAAAGTCACCACACCAGCAGCTCAGGGCCGGTCAGGTGCAGAGTTCAAAGTGGTGCCCAAAACGCATAGGCTAGAATGGAGAGAAGGGGGTGCCCCGGTTCCGGTCTGCTTGCAGGTAAGTACCCGCGTCTTCGGAGGGCAGACCAGGGGGGTTTTGTAGGGCACCGGGGGGGACACAAGCCCACACAGAAATTTCACCCTCAGCGGCGCGGGGGCGGCCGGATGCAGTGTAGAAACAAGCGTCGGGTTCGCAATGTTAGTCTATGAGAGATCTCGGGATCTCTTCAGCGCTGCAGGCAGGCAAGGGGGGGGTTCCTCGGGGAAACCTCCACTTGGGCAAGGGAGAGGGACTCCTGGGGGTCACTCCTCCAGTGAAAGTCCGGTCCTTCAGGTCCTGGGGGCTGCGGGTGCAGGGTCTCTCCCAGGTGTCGGGACTTTGGATTCAAAGAGTCGCGGTCAGGGGAAGCCTCGGGATTCCCTCTGCAGGCGGCGCTGTGGGGGCTCAGGGGGGACAGGTTTTTGTACTCACAGTCTTAGAGTAGTCCTGGGGTCCCTCCTGAGGTGTTGGATCGCCACCAGCCGAGTCGGGGTCGCCGGGTGCAGTGTTGCAAGTCTCACGCTTCTTGCGGGGAGCTTGCAGGGATCTTTAAAGCTGCTGGAAACAAAGTTGCAGCTTTTCTTGGAGCAGGTCCGCTGTCCTCGGGAGTTTCTTGTCTTTTCGAAGCAGGGGCAGTCCTCAGAGGATGTCGAGGTCGCTGGTCCCTTTGGAAGGCGTCGCTGGAGCAGGATCTTTGGAAGGCAGGAGACAGGCCGGTGAGTTTCTGGAGCCAAGGCAGTTGTCGTCTTCTGGTCTTCCGCTGCAGGGGTTTTCAGCTAGGCAGTCCTTCTTCTTGTAGTTGCAGGAATCTAATTTTCTAGGGTTCAGGGTAGCCCTTAAATACTAAATTTAAGGGCGTGTTTAGGTCTGGGGGGTTAGTAGCCAATGGCTACTAGCCCTGAGGGTGGGTACACCCTCTTTGTGCCTCCTCCCAAGGGGAGGGGGTCACAATCCTAACCCTATTGGGGGAAATCCTCCATCTGCAAGATGGAGGATTTCTAAAAGTTAGAGTCACTTCAGCTCAGGACACCTTAGGGGCTGTCCTGACTGGCCAGTGACTCCTCCTTGTTGCTTTCTTTGTTCCCTCCAGCCTTGCCGCCAAAAGTGGGGGCCGTGGCCGGAGGGGGCGGGCAACTCCACTAAGCTGGAGTGCCCTGCTGGGCTGTGACAAAGGGGTGAGCCTTTGAGGCTCACCGCCAGGTGTTACAGCTCCTGCCTGGGGGAGGTGTTAGCATCTCCACCCAGTGCAGGCTTTGTTACTGGCCTCAGAGTGACAAAGGCACTCTCCCCATGGGGCCAGCAACATGTCTCTAGTGTGGCAGGCTGCTGGAACTAGTCAGCCTACACAGACAGTCGGTTAAGTTTCAGGGGGCACCTCTAAGGTGCCCTCTGGGGTGTATTTTGCAATAAAATGTACACTGGCATCAGTGTGCATTTATTGTGCTGAGAAGTTTGATACCAAACTTCCCAGTTTTCAGTGTAGCCATTATGGTGCTGTGGAGTTCGTGTTTGACAAACTCCCAGACCATATACTCTTATGGCTACCCTGCACTTACAATGTCTAAGGTTTTGTTTAGACACTGTAGGGGTACAGTGCTCATGCACTGGTACCCTCACCTATGGTATAGTGCACCCTGCCTTAGGGCTGTAAGGCCTGCTAGAGGGGTGTCTTACCTATACTGCATAGGCAGTGAGAGGCTGGCATGGCACCCTGAGGGGAGTGCCATGTCGACTTACTCGTTTTGTTCTCACTAGCACACACAAGCTGGCAAGCAGTGTGTCTGTGCTGAGTGAGAGGTCTCCAGGGTGGCATAAGACATGCTGCAGCCCTTAGAGACCTTCCTTGGCATCAGGGCCCTTGGTACTAGAAGTACCAGTTACAAGGGACTTATCTGGATGCCAGGGTCTGCCAATTGTGGATACAAAAGTACAGGTTAGGGAAAGAACACTGGTGCTGGGGCCTGGTTAGCAGGCCTCAGCACACTTTCAATTGTAAACATAGCATCAGCAAAGGCAAAAAGTCAGGGGGCAACCATGCCAAGGAGGCATTTCCTTACACAACCCCCCCCCCAAACGAAAGAGGATGAGACTAACCTTTCCCAAGAGAGTCTTCATTTTCTAAGTGGAAGAACCTGGAAAGGCCATCTGCATTGGCATGGGCAGTCCCAGGTCTGTGTTCCACTATAAAGTCCATTCCCTGTAGGGAGATGGACCACCTCAACAGTTTAGGATTTTCACCTTTCATTTGCATCAGCCATTTGAGAGGTCTGTGGTCAGTTTGAACTAGGAAGTGAGTCCCAAAGAGGTATGGTCTCAGCTTCTTCAGGGACCAAACCACAGCAAAGGCCTCCCTCTCAATGGCACTCCAACGCTGCTCCCTGGGGAGTAACCTCCTGCTAATGAAAGCAACAGGCTGGTCAAGGCCATCATCATTTGTTTGGGACAAAACTGCCCCTATCCCATGTTCAGAGGCATCAGTCTGCACAATGAACTGCTTAGAATAATCTGGAGCTTTTAGAACTGGTGCTGAGCACATTGCTTGTTTCAGGGTGTCAAAGGCCTGTTGGCATTCCACAGTCCAGTTCACTTTCTTGGGCATTTTCTTGGAGGTGAGTTCAGTGAGGGCTGTCACAATGGATCCATATCCCTTCACAAACCTCCTGTAATACCCAGTCAAGCCAAGGAATGCCCTGACTTGAGTCTGGGTTTTTGGAGCTACCCAGTCCAGAATAGTCTGGATCTTGGGTTGGAGTGGCTGAACTTGGCCTCCACCTACAAGGTGGCCCAAGTAAACCACAGTTCCCTGCCCTATCTGGCATTTGGATGCCTTGATAGAGAGGCCTGCAGATTGCAGAGCCTTCAAAACCTTCTTCAGGTGGACCAGGTGATCCTGCCAGGTGGAGCTAAAGACAGCAATATCATCAAGATAAGCTGTGCTAAAGGACTCCAAGCCAGCAAGGACTTGATTCACCAACCTTTGGAAGGTGGCAGGGGCATTCTTTAAACCAAAGGGCATAACAGTAAACTGATAATGCCCATCAGGTGTGGAGAATGCTGTCTTTTCTTTTGCTCCAGGTGCCATTTTTATTTGCCAGTACCCTGCTGTCAAGTCAAAGGTACTTAGAAATTTGGCAGCACCTAATTTATCAATGAGCTCATCAGCTCTTGGAATTGGATGGGCATCTGTCTTGGTGACAGAATTGAGCCCTCTGTAGTCCACACAAAACCTCATCTCTTTCTTTCCATCTTTGGTGTGAGGTTTGGGGACTAAGACCACTGGGCTAGCCCAGGGGCTGTCAGAGCGCTCAATTACTCCCAATTCCAGCATCTTGTGGACTTCCACCTTGATGCTTTCCTTAACATGGTCAGATTGTCTAAAGATTTTGTTCTTGACAGGCATGCTGTCTCCTGTGTCCACATCATGGGTACACAGGTGTGTCTGACCAGGGGTTAAGGAGAAGAGTTCAGGAAACTGTTGTAGGACTCTCCTACAATCAGCTTGCTGTTGGCCAGAGAGGGTGTCTGAGTAGATCACTCCATCTACTGTGCCATCTTTTGGGTCTGATGACAGAAGATCAGGGAGAGGTTCACTCTCTGCCTCCTGATCCTCATCTGTTACCATCAACAGATTGACATCAGCCCTGTCATGGAAGAGCTTAAGGCGGTTCACATGGATCACCCTCTTGGGGCTCCTGCTTGTGCCCAGGTCCACCAGGTAGGTGACCTGACTCTTCCTTTCTAGTACTGGGTAAGGGCCACTCCATTTGTCCTGGAGTGCCCTGGGAGCCACAGGCTCCAGAACCCAGACTTTCTGCCCTGGTTGGAACTCAACCAGTGCAGCCTTTTGGTCATACCAAAACTTCTGGAGCTGTTGGCTGGCCTCAAGGTTTTTGGTTGCCTTTTCCATGGACTCTGCCATTCTAGAGCGAAGGCCAAGCACATAGTCCACTATGTCCTGTTTAGGCTCATGGAGAGGTCTCTCCCAGCCTTCTTTAACAAGAGCAAGTGGTCCCCTTACAGGATGACCAAACAGAAGTTCAAAGGGTGAGAATCCTACTCCCTTCTGTGGCACCTCTCTGTAAGCGAAAAGCAGACATGGCAAGAGGACATCCCATCTCCTTTTGAGTTTTTCTGGGAGCCCCATGATCATGCCTTTTAATGTCTTGTTGAATCTCTCAACCAAGCCATTAGTTTGTGGATGGTATGGTGTAGTGAATTTATAAGTCACTCCACACTCATTCCACATGTGCTTTAGGTATGCTGACATGAAGTTGGTACCTCTGTCAGACACCACCTCCTTAGGGAAACCCACTCTGGTAAAGATACCAATGAGGGCCTTGGCTACTGCAGGGGCAGTAGTCGACTTAAGGGGAATAGCTTCAGGATACCTGGTAGCATGATCCACTACTACCAGGATATACATATTTCCTGAGGCTGTGGGAGGTTCTAGTGGACCAACTATGTCCACACCCACTCTTTCAAAGGGAACCCCCACCACTGGAAGTGGAATGAGGGGGGCCTTTGGATGCCCACCTGTCTTACCACTGGCTTGACAGGTGGGGCAGGAGAGGCAAAACTCCTTAACCATGTTGGACATATTGGGCCAGTAGAAGTGGTTGACTAACCTCTCCCACGTCTTGGTTTGTCCCAAATGTCCAGCAAGGGGAATGTCATGGGCCAATGTTAGGATGAACTCTCTGAACAGCTGAGGCACTACCACTCTCCTAGTGGCACCAGGTTTGGGGTCTCTGGCCTCAGTGTACAGGAGTCCATCTTCCCAATAGACCCTATGCGTTCCATTTTTCTTGCCTTTGGACTCTTCAGCAGCTTGCTGCCTAAGGCCTTCAAGAGAGGGACAGGTTTCTTGTCCCTTACACAGCTCCTCCCTTGAGGGTCCCCCTGGGCCCAAGAGCTCAACCTGATAAGGTTCAAGCTCCAAAGGCTCAGTTCCCTCAGAGGGCAGAACTTCTTCCTGAGAAGAGAGGTTCCCTTTCTTTTGCTGTGTTGCAGTTGGTTTCCCAACTGACTTTCCTGTTCTCTTGGTAGGCTGGGCCATTCTTCCAGACTCCAGCTCTACTTGTTCACCCTGTGCCTTGCATTGTGCTCTTGTTTTCACACACACCAGTTCAGGGATACCCAGCATTGCTGCATGGGTTTTTAGTTCTACCTCAGCCCATGCTGAGGACTCCAGGTCATTTCCAAGCAGACAGTCCACTGGGATATTTGAGGAGACCACCACCTGTTTCAGGCCATTGACCCCTCCCCATTCTAAAGTAACCATTGCCATGGGATGTACTTTTCTCTGATTGTCAGCGTTGGTGACTGTGTAAGTTTTTCCAGTCAGGTATTGGCCAGGGGAAACCAGTTTCTCTGTCACCATGGTGACACTGGCACCTGTATCCCTCAGGCCCTCTATTCTAGTCCCATTAATTAAGAGTTGCTGTCTGTATTTTTGCATGTTAGGCGGCCAGACAGCTAGTGTGGCTAAATCCACCCCACCCTCAGAAACTAGAGTAGCTTCAGTGTGGACCCTGATTTGCTCTGGGCACACTGTTGATCCCACTTGGAGACTAGCCATACCAGTGTTACCTGGATGGGAGTTTGGAGTGGAACCTTTCTTGGGACAGGCCTTGTCTCCAGTTTGGTGTCCATGCTGTTTACAGCTATGACACCAGGCCTTTTTGGGATCAAAGTTTTTACCCTTGTACCCATTGTTTTGTGAAGAGGCTCTGGGCCCACCCTCCTGTGCAGGTTTTTGGGGGCCTGTAGAAGACTCTTTACTATTTTTAGTTTTGGTTGTCTCATCACCCTTCCCCTGGGGAGTCTTTGTGACCCCTTTCTTTTGGTCACCCCCTGTTGAAGTCTTGGACACCCTTGTCTTGACCCAATGGTCCGCCTTCTTTCCCAATTCTTGGGGAGAAATTGGTCCTAGGTCTACCAGATGCTGATGCAGTTTATCATTGAAACAATTACTCAATAGGTGTTCTTTCACAAAGAAATTGTACAGCCCATCATAATTACTTACACCACTGCCTTGAATCCAACCATCTAGTGTTTTCACTGAGTAGTCAACAAAGTCAACCCAGGTCTGGCTCGAGGATTTTTGAGCCCCCCTGAACCTAATCCTGTACTCCTCAGTGGAGAATCCAAAGCCCTCAATCAGGGTACCCTTCATGAGGTCATACGATTCTGCATCTTTTCCAGAGAGTGTGAGGAGTCTATCCCTACACTTCCCAGTGAACATTTCCCAAAGGAGAGCACCCCAGTGAGATCTGTTCACTTTTCTGGTTACACAAGCCCTCTCAAAAGCTGTGAACCATTTGGTGATGTCATCACCATCTTCATATTTTGTCACAATCCCTTTGGGGATTTTTAACATGTCAGGAGAATCTCTGACCCTATTTATATTGCTGCCACCATTGATGGGTCCTAGGCCCATCTCTTGTCTTTCCCTTTCTATGGCTAGGAGCTGTCTCTCTAAAGCCAATCTTTTGGCCATCCTGGCTAACAGGAGGTCATCTTCACCGAGAGCATCCTCAGTGATTTCAGAAATGTGGGACCCTCCTGTGAGGGACTCACTATTTCTGACTAACACAGTTGGAGACAGGACTTGAGGGGTCCTGTTCTCCCTATTTAGGACTGGAGGAGGGACATTGGCCTCCAAGTCACTAATTTCTTCCTCTGTGATGTCATCATCAGAGGGGTTGGCTTTTTCAAACTCTGCCAACAGCTCCTGGAGCTGAATTTTGGTAGGTCTGGAGCCAATGGTTATTTTTTTGATATTACAGAGAGACCTTAGCTCCCTCATCTTAAGATGGAGGTAAGGTGTGGTGTCGAGTTCCACCACCTGCATCTCTGTATCAGACATTATTTTTCTAAGAGTTGGAAGACTTTTTAAAGAATCTAAAACTGTTTCTAGAATCTAATTCAAACTTTTAACAAACTTTTAAACTCTAAAAGATAATGCTAAACAGGGACTTAACACACAAGGCCCTAGCAGGACTTTTAAGAATTTTGAAAACTTTCAAATTGCAAAAATGAATTTCTAATGACAATTTTGGAATTTGTCGTGTGATCAGGTATTGGCTGAGTAGTCCAGCAAATGCAAAGTCTTGTACCCCACCGCTGATCCACCAATGTAGGAAGTTGGCTCTGTATGTGCTATTTCAAAGTAAGGAATAGCATGCACAGGGTCCAAGGGTTCCCCTTAGAGGTAAAATAGTGGTAAAAATAGATAATACTAATGCTCTATTTTGTGGTAGTGTGGTCGAGCAGTAGGCTTATCCAAGGAGTAGTGTTAAGCATTTGTTGTACATACACCTAGACAATAAATGAGGTACACACACTCAGAGACAAATCCAGCCAATAGGTTTTGTTATAGAAAAATAGCTTTTCTTAGTTTATTTTAAGAACCACAGGTTCAAATTCTACATGTAATATCTCATTCGAAAGGTATTGCAGGTAAGTACTTTAGGAACTTCAAATCATCAAAATTGCATGTATACTTTTCAAGTTATTCACAAATAGGTGTTTTAAAAGTGGACACAGTGCAATTTTCACAGTTCCTAGGGGAGGTAAGTATTTGTTAGGTTAACCAGGTAAGTAAGACACTTACAGGGCTTAGTTCTTGGTCCAAGGTAGCCCACCGTTGGGGGTTCAGAGCAACCCCAAAGTCACCACACCAGCAGCTCAGGGCCGGTCAGGTGCAGAGTTCAAAGTGGTGCCCAAAACGCATAGGCTAGAATGGAGAGAAGGGGGTGCCCCGGTTCCGGTCTGCTTGCAGGTAAGTACCCGCGTCTTCGGAGGGCAGACCAGGGGGGTTTTGTAGGGCACCGGGGGGGACACAAGCCCACACAGAAATTTCACCCTCAGCGGCGCGGGGGCGGCCGGGTGCAGTGTAGAAACAAGCGTCGGGTTCGCAATGTTAGTCTATGAGAGATCTCGGGATCTCTTCAGCGCTGCAGGCAGGCAAGGGGGGGGGTTCCTCGGGGAAACCTCCACTTGGGCAAGGGAGAGGGACTCCTGGGGGTCACTCCTCCAGTGAAAGTCCGGTCCTTCAGGTCCTGGGGGCTGCGGGTGCAGGGTCTCTCCCAGGTGTCGGGACTTTGGATTCAAAGAGTCGCGGTCAGGGGAAGCCTCGGGATTCCCTCTGCAGGCGGCGCTGTGGGGGCTCAGGGGGGACAGGTTTTTGTACTCACAGTCTTAGAGTAGTCCTGGGGTCCCTCCTGAGGTGTTGGATCGCCACCAGCCGAGTCGGGGTCGCCGGGTGCAGTGTTGCAAGTCTCACGCTTCTTGCGGGGAGCTTGCAGGGATCTTTAAAGCTGCTGGAAACAAAGTTGCAGCTTTTCTTGGAGCAGGTCCGCTGTCCTCGGGAGTTTCTTGTCTTTTCGAAGCAGGGGCAGTCCTCAGAGGATGTCGAGGTCGCTGGTCCCTTTGGAAGGCGTCGCTGGAGCAGGATCTTTGGAAGGCAGGAGACAGGCCGGTGAGTTTCTGGAGCCAAGGCAGTTGTCGTCTTCTGGTCTTCCGCTGCAGGGGTTTTCAGCTAGGCAGTCCTTCTTCTTGTAGTTGCAGGAATCTAATTTTCTAGGGTTCAGGGTAGCCCTTAAATACTAAATTTAAGGGCGTGTTTAGGTCTGGGGGGTTAGTAGCCAATGGCTACTAGCCCTGAGGGTGGGTACACCCTCTTTGTGCCTCCTCCCAAGGGGAGGGGGTCACAATCCTAACCCTATTGGGGGAAATCCTCCATCTGCAAGATGGAGGATTTCTAAAAGTTAGAGTCACTTCAGCTCAGGACACCTTAGGGGCTGTCCTGACTGGCCAGTGACTCCTCCTTGTTGCTTTCTTTGTTCCCTCCAGCCTTGCCGCCAAAAGTGGGGGCCGTGGCCGGAGGGGGCGGGCAACTCCACTAAGCTGGAGTGCCCTGCTGGGCTGTGACAAAGGGGTGAGCCTTTGAGGCTCACCGCCAGGTGTTACAGCTCCTGCCTGGGGGAGGTGTTAGCATCTCCACCCAGTGCAGGCTTTGTTACTGGCCTCAGAGTGACAAAGGCACTCTCCCCATGGGGCCAGCAACATGTCTCTAGTGTGGCAGGCTGCTGGAACTAGTCAGCCTACACAGACAGTCGGTTAAGTTTCAGGGGGCACCTCTAAGGTGCCCTCTGGGGTGTATTTTGCAATAAAATGTACACTGGCATCATATACCATATACTCTTATGGCTACCCTGCACTTACAATGTCTAAGGTTTTGTTTAGACACTGTAGGGGTACAGTGCTCATGCACTGGTACCCTCACCTATGGTATAGTGCACCCTGCCTTAGGGCTGTAAGGCCTGCTAGAGGGGTGTCTTACCTATACTGCATAGGCAGTGAGAGGCTGGCATGGCACCCTGAGGGGAGTGCCATGTCGACTTACTCGTTTTGTTCTCACTAGCACACACAAGCTGGCAAGCAGTGTGTCTGTGCTGAGTGAGAGGTCTCCAGGGTGGCATAAGACATGCTGCAGCCCTTAGAGACCTTCCTTGGCATCAGGGCCCTTGGTACTAGAAGTACCAGTTACAAGGGACTTATCTGGATGCCAGGGTCTGCCAATTGTGGATACAAAAGTACAGGTTAGGGAAAGAACACTGGTGCTGGGGCCTGGTTAGCAGGCCTCAGCACACTTTCAATTGTAAACATAGCATCAGCAAAGGCAAAAAGTCAGGGGGCAACCATGCCAAGGAGGCATTTCCTTACAAAGATTCATTGATGAATTCTTAGATCACTTCACCTTTTTGTCCATCCAACATGCCCACACATCCTCTTGAGTGATTAAGCTTGCCAGACAATACAATCTGAAAAAAGGACAAACCCTCTTCTAGCTCATCGATAAACTCAACGTGGTGCAGCATGTCACAAAACCAACACACATCAAAGACAACATCCTGGATCTTGGCTTCTCAACATAACCAGCAGTCCAGTGCAAACCACCCAACCCCTGGGCTGGACAACCACATTGCCATCCCTATCTCCATGCTTAGCGTACTACCAACAAACCAAGATCAACAAGACAGAGAAGATCAAACCTTAAGATCCTTCAAAGTCTTCTCCATAGACAACCTAATGCTTGAACTCATCACTCACCCTATCAACACCATCTCTGATGCCAACACCCTTCTAAACAACTTCAACATGTTTTTGGTAAGCTGTGTAAACATCCATACCCCAGTTACAATATGTAAGTGCAAGCTACAGTCTTCAGCACCCTGGTACACTAAAGACCTTGCTTGACAATAAACGACCCATCACAGGCAGGAAAGAAAATGGAAGAAAAACAGAACTTCTGAGGTTCTCTTGATACAGAATTCCCTCTGCTCAACACACAGCGACTCATCACATCAGCCAAAGCAAAGTACTATACCTAACCACCAAGGAAGCCACCAAAAGTAGCAGAATGCTGTTCAAGACAATCAAGCACTGCATCAACCCCCTGCTGAAACTACCCAATCTTCACTTCACAGAAAAGTGTAATGCCATCAACCTTTCCTTCTGTGAACAAAATACAGAAAATACAGAAAATAACACAGCACTTAAACAAAACCCAAATAAATGGGGTGTGTAGAGGAGGGAATATGGCGCTCAGGATACAAATCAACCCTAAGTGTTATAAAACGGGGTAACCCCAAAAGGGAAACACCCAACCCTTAGAGGTTTAAGTAAACCTCACATACTAAGAAAAACACACAATGAGGCCCCCCACTTATTGATATCTGAAAATTGGTGTATAAGTATATTGAAAACAATTTCATATATCAGTCCACGTCACACTAGACAAATTCAAAAACCATCCGATGAATCCAATAATTTATTCGAAATGTGTCTTCACATCAAGTAGTCATTGATCCAAAGAAAATTGCAATTCCAGCCAACACGTGTTTCGTCTTGGGAGATATTACATCCCATACGACTTCTTCAGGGCTAGAAATCATAAACATATTGTACGAGTTAAGACCAACATGCTCAAACATCAAGTTTAAATTTTGTGTGTAAAAAAACCCCCAGTAAGAACAACTAATCCAAAATCTGAACTAAGTGAGAGGGAAGCAAATACTACACTAACACCTTACAACTGGAACCACCAGTGCAAGCACAAAGTAAATATTTATCACTTCCAAATCTGTGTTTAAACAGTACCAAACATATTATAGATACGCATACCAAAACCCACAACATGCTCAGTATGTAAGTGACAAACCACAACCAAGAAAAAACCACATGCAAACCAAAGTGCACAAAAACCCCTAGATTTATAGTGTCCCCCACAATCGTGTAGAAACACCTATACCCAAAATAAAGATACCTTATCTGTCCGCAACGAGTCAATGTCAAACGGTAATAATAATCACCCAAATACATATGTTCTCCCAATGTATCTTGTATCAAATAGAGATCCACATCTAGTACCAAAGAAAAGAAAAACACATTCTTACCAGATAGCTATCAACTGGTATCATCTAGATACCTTATAGTCACAGCCTAACATAAAATAACCTGACATACACCCCATATATAGTCTATCACAACCCTCATTCACAATGAAAATGAGGGAAAAGATTATTTATACACTTCTCCCACTAAGCACCCACTTATCCTATTCAACTATTACACAATAATAATGTCCCAACGAAAAACTGAATCAATCACAGTTACTCACCCAATAATACAGGATCCTGTCCCAAAAAAATAGGGGAAAGAAACCGGCGTCTCCGTATTCGGACGCCAATGCAAGTGCGCTGACCGCGCGCAAGTGAACCCGGAAGTTAAATACACTTCCGGGTTCACCGAGCGGGTCTTAGTCAATAACATCGAAGACGGACAAACATAATAAGCAATGCAATAAAATACACAGGTGCCTCATGATTCACCCACTGTTATAAACTGTACGGGAACCGAAGAAACAGGATAAGAAAATAATAAAGGAAACACAACAATTAATGAGAGCCGGGAAAGTAAATATGACAAAAAGTTAGAAAAATGTAAGTAAGAGAAATCGATCTCACGCAATCCCATACAAAACCCCAAAGGTAGAAACAGCAGTCACTAATTCAGTACAACATGTACAAAAGTAAAACACCCAATTAAATGCAAATAATCAAAAGAAATACTATATAGAAGAAAGCTAAAACTCATCCTTAAACTATCTAAACCAATGACACCTCCAGTCTATAAAATTAAGTCTAAAGACATAATCCTTCCGTGATCAGAGATAGTCAGACCCCAATATTTATGTATATGCTATATGCGTTTGAGAATTTTGATTATTAACTCGTTAATTTATACACGTCCTTACACATCAATAAAGTAACAGGTTAAGTGAGCTAAAGTCACAATTTCATAAGCATTTAGAATATCATTTATAACATAAATGCAAGTAAATACATACTATATATCAATACAAACATTGTTTCAATCTCCCAAAAAGAACTCCAGTTCTCTATCAGAATTCAATCCCGATTCCACGGCCCTTAATCTCATAATCCATAATGCTTCTTTCCTACATAAACGTAGTTCTCTGTTGCCCCCTCTGGAACATTTTACCATAGTTAGAAAATTCTTGCAAATTGTGGCACGCCCAGCGACAAACTCCACAGAAGCCACATTTGAAAAAACCCGTCCCTCTTTGCGATAACCAAGTATTCTTAGAGGAAATGGTAGAATAACTAGGACTCAAAATATTTCTTAGAGTTCTACCCTTACGGAACGATGTGGACACTCCTCCAGACACCAAATCCTTCAGTGATTCTTCCTGAAGCAGTATATTCCAGTGTTTATTCATGTATTTTTTCAAGATCAAAGAAGCATCATTAAAATCTGTTACAAACCGGACCATATTAGATGTTTCCTTCATAACTTTACGATCTTTGACTCTCAAAGTCTCATTTCTGTCTAGATGTCTAGCTCTAAATCGTGCCCTTTTGATAATCTTATTCGAATAGCCACGTGCTCTAAATCTCTCTTCCATATCATTAACCTGGGCAAAGAATTTGTCATCTATACTACAATTCCGTCGTGCCCTCATGAATTCCACAAAGGGAATTGATGCCACCTAGTGTCTGGGGTGTGCACTCTTAGCATGCAGAATAGAGTTACAGGCAGTAGCCTTACGAAAAAGTCTACTTTGAATCTTACCATCTGCAACGAAAAGCTCTACATCCAAAAATTCAATGTTAACAGCACTAAAATGATAAGTAAATCTAACATTCATAGGGTTAGAGTTTAAAAAGCTAAATAATTCCTTCAGTTTCTCCTCCCCACCAGTCCAAATCATTAAACAATTGTCTATGTAACGACCCCAAAACAATATATGTGTTTCCCATGCAATGGAATCTGGACCCCAAATCCATTTGTATTCAAACCACCCTATGAAAAGATTCGCATAGGAGGGAGAGAATTTGGAGCCCATAGCTACACCTCATTTCTGTCAAAACCACGTTATTAAACATAAAAAAATTGTTGGTAGTGATCATGTCGATCATCTCCATTAACATCATGGTATGATCCCACAAACTTGCTGATCTTTAATTTAAAAAGTATCTTAAGGCTTCTTGGCCTGACTCATGATTAATGCACGTATATAGGGATACCACGTCTAAAGTCACTAGTAACATGTTACTCTCCCACTCCACGTCACTCAAAATACTGAGAATATGCATAGTATCCCTAATGAAAGAAGGAAGATTATGAACCAATGGTTGTAAAAAACAGTCCACAAATTCTGAAAGCCTTTCAGTGTGGCCAAGTATACCAGACACAATGGGTCTACCCGGTGGGAAAGGCAATTCCTTATGTATTTTAGGTAAAGTATAGAGGCACGGATATCGAGGATGATCCACCTTTAAGTAAAGATATTCATCTCTATTGAGTAGCCCCCATTGTTGCCACACCAATAATCTGTTATTAATCATATATGTAAGGTTGGGAATGGGATTGCTAGTAATCCTTTCATAACATGACAAATCATTTAATTGTGACAAAATCTCATTGTCATAGTCCACCTTATCCATGATAACCACATTGCCACCTTTATCCGCTTGCCTAATGATGATGTCCTTATTTTGTTTAAGTACTTGTAATGCAGCTAGTTCTTCTGCATTCATATTTCTTGAAAACTGTCGATATTTGTTTTTGGCTAAATGGTTATCATAGTCTTTGCAGACCAAGTCAAAAAAATTGTCCAAAGAGTTCAAACCTAGAGCTCACTTAACCTGTTACTTTATTGATGTGTAAGGACGTGTATAAATTAACGAGTTAATAATCAAAATTCTCAAACGCATATAGCATATACATAAATATTGGGGTCTGACTATCTCTGATCACGGAAGGATTATGGGGGTCATTCTGACCCTGGCGCAGGGCAAAAATGACTAAAGCACCGCCAACAGGCTGGCGGTGCTTTGTTCCCTATTCTGACCGCGGCGGTCCCGCCGCGGTCGCACCGCCGGGGCCGGCGTTTTCCCGCCATTTATGCCCCGGCGGTGATAATCCACCAGGGCAGCGCTGCAAGCAGCGCTGCCCTGGGGCTTATGACCCCCTTACCGCCAGCCTGTTTCTGGCGGTTTGCACCGCCAGGAAGAGGCTGGCGGTAAGGGGTGTCCTGGGGCCCCTGGGGGCCCCTGCACTGCCCATGCCACTGGCATGGGCAGTGCAGGGGCCCCCTAACAGGGCCCCGGCCAGCTTTTCACTGTCTGCATAGCAGACAGTGAAAAGCACGACGGGTGCAACTGCACCCGTCGCACGGCCGCAACACCGCCGGCTCCATTAGGAGCCGGCTCCTGTGTTGCGGCCTCATTCCCGCTGGGCCGGCGGGCGCAAACTTGGTTTGCGCCCGCCGGCCCAGCGGGAATGTCGGAATGGGGGCCACGTGAGTGCGGCGGCATTGGCGGCCGCATGGCGGTTTCCGCCTGGCGGGCGGGGGTAGCCGCCCGCCAAGGTCGGAATGACCCCCTATGTCTTTAGACTTAATTTTATAGACTGGAGGTGTCATTGGTTTAGATAGTTTAAGGATGAGTTTTAGCTCCCTACTATATAGTATTTCTTTTGATTATTTGCATTTAATTGGGTGTTTTACTTTTGTACATGTTGTACTGAATTAGTGACTGCTGTTTCTACCTTTGGGGTTTTGTATGGGATTGCGTGAGATCGATTTCTCTTACTTACATTTTTCTAACTTTTTGTCATATTTACTTTCCCGGCTCTCATTAATTGTTGTGTTTCCTTTATTATTTTCTTATCCTGTTTCTTCGGTTCCCGTACAGTGTATAACAGTGGGTGAATCATGAGGCACCCGTGTATTTTATTGCATTGCTTATTATGTTTGTCCGTCTTCGATGTTATTGACTAAGACCCGCTCGGTGAACCCGGAAGTGTATTTAACTTCCGGGTTCACTTGCGCGCGGTCAGCGCACTCGCATTGGCGTCCGAATACGGAGACGCCTGTTTCTTTCCCCTATTTTTTTGGGACATGATCCTGTATTATTGGGTGAGTAACTGTGATTGATTCAGTTTTTCGTTGGGACATTATTATTGTGTAATAGTTGAATAGGATAAGTGGGTGCTTAGTGGGAGAAGTGTATAAATAATCTTTTCCCTCATTTTCATTGTGAATGAGGGTTGTGATAGACTATATATGGAGTGTATGTCAGGTTATTTTATGTTAGGATGTGACTATAAGGTATCTAGATGATACCAGTTGATAGCTATCTGGTAAGAATGTGTTTTTCTTTTCTTTGGTACTAGATGTGGATCTCTATTTGATACAAGATACATTGGGAGAACATATGTATTTGGGTGATTATTATTACCGTTTGACATTGACTCGTTGCGGACAGATAAGGTATCTATTTATTTTGGGTATAGGTGTTTCTACACGATTGTGGGGGACACTATAAATCTAGGGGTTTTTGTGCACTTTGGTTTGCATGTGGTTTTTTCTTGGTTGTGGTTTGTCACTTACTTACTGAGCATGTTGTGGGTTTTGGTATGCGTATCTATAATATGTTTGGTACTGTTTAAACACAGATTTGGAAGTTATAAATATTTACTTTGTGCTTGCACTGGTGGTTCCAGTTGTAAGGTGTTAGTGTAGTATTTGCTTCCCTCTCACTTAGTTCAGATTTTGGATTAGTTGTTCTTACTGGGGTTTTTTTTACACACAAAATTTAAACTTGATGTTTGAGCATGTTGGTCTTAACTCGTACAATATGTTTATGATTTCTAGCCCTGAAGAAGTCGTATGGGATGTAATATCTTCCAAGACGAAACACGTGTTGGCTGGAATTGCAATTTTCTTTGGATCAATGACTACTTGATGTGAAGACACATTTCGAATAAATTATTGGATTCATGGGATGGTTTTTGAATTTGTCTAGTGTGACGTGGACTGATATATGAAATTGTTTTCAATATACTTATACACCAATTTTCAGATATCAATAAGTGGGGGGCCTCATTGTGTGTTTTTCTTAAACAAAACCCAGCCTGCTTCAATGTTTACACCCCTCTCCCTATTCAATCATGGGATGGTCAGCCTTCAAAGTCATATCTCTCATAGATCTTGCTAACATGCTAAATTCCTTCAGAGCAACTTCTTATGAAGATGACGTCTTACCATCTTCATCAAAGCTCTCTCTGGAGATGCTCTCTTGCCCCTACTTATCACTGTCAATGTCTCCCTCACTAAAAGCATCTTCCCAGAAGTTCTCCAGATAGATCAGATTGTCCCACCGCTGAAGAAACCTGCACTAAACCCTGATGACCTCACCAACTACCATTCATCAGTAAGATCTTCCAGAAAAAGCAGTTTGTGTTCAGCTGCAAGACCACATCAATGCTAACCATCTCCTGTATGACTACCAGTCTTGCTTTAGATCATGCTAGAGCATGGAGACCTCTACTTTACACACATTAAACTAAGCCCTCTTGACCACAGATGAAGCTAATCCTGCCTCCTGATACTGCTGGATCTTCCAGCTGCAGTCAACCATCCCACACTCATACACACTCTGAATTCTTGATTGGATGCACTAGCAGTGCCCTTCACTTGTCCTCCTGATGCCTTCTCCTGCTACCTTTCCAGCCATCACCAGTTTGTTCACACGGGCAGCACTATGTCACAAAAGATCCCCATCACCTGTGGAGTCCCCCAGGGCTCCATACTGACTCCTTTCATTTTGAACCTATGCATGGATCTTCTTTGTGCTCTACTCACAGGTAACAGCATCAAGATTCACCAATGTGCCAATGATGCCAGCTCTACTTGAAAATCTCCTCCTCTTCAGAACTCTAATGACTCAAACACTGCTTGCACATCTTCCAGACCTGAATGTCAAGACCTGTATCAGAAGCTCATCCCAGAGAAAAACAATAAACCAGATACAGTACACATCTGGCTCAGTGATCTGAACCTTGACAGGTTTGAACTCCCAACTTTCACTGCATGCCATGTCACTTCGATCCACCTTTGTTTCACCTTTTTATAGAACACTATATCATGGTGCATTATCCACCCACAACCCGGCTTCCTGTCTTTTAGTTAACTTTATGCTTGTCTTTGACTAGGCACAACACTCTGCCGCTGCCTTTTAGCTAGATTTGCACTATAAAATTACCATATACATACATGTATGGATGCATACATATTTTCATGTCACACTGGCTACACGTTCACTTAATCTTGGTATTCCTAAAACTAGTCTACTATAATAAGTAAACAACAATTGCTTGAGGCATCATAAAACACTGCTTAAATACGTACTATAATCAACTCTTTTGAGCTTTGTGACATAAGTACACGTTCTGATGCATAATTATAACCATTGATTCCTCGCCTTTGAATATCCCCCAGGCACCATACTGGATCTGTAGATTTATTTTCATAGCAGTGCTCTTGTGCTCCTCTACGTGACGTGGTGTGACTTTGTGTTCACTCCACCGTACCCCAAAAGTACGGAGCCTACCTGCTCATAAGTGCCCCCCTTGCAGGCTGATGTCAGCTCCTTACTTTCTGCACCTTTATTTTCATTTTTTAGGTTATTTCTAAAGAGCGGACAGTGATCCCTAAAGGGATATCACAGCACTAGATTGCCTTGGGCCCTAAAGTTATAGTACTTGCTTTATGGCAGAGAATAACCATGTTTTAAGTCTTTTCCTGAACCTGGCATGGTCTGAGGTCAGGCGGAGATCAATGGGCATTAAGTTCCAAAGACCGACTGCTAGATGGGTGAACAAGCGACCACCTATCATAGCTTTTTTGATGCGTTTGGCCTAGGCCAGCGCTAGGTTGGATGATCGCAGGGTTTGCACAGGTAGATTTCCACTTTACTACATGAGATAGCTGAGGCAGTGTCGTAGAGTGCCTTGTGGGCATGGCATAGAAGTTTGAATGTGTCTTTCTTACAGATTGGCAGCCAATGGAGAGTGTTTAGACAAACACATGCCACGCTATAATTATCACTATTTCAGATGAGTCTGGCTGCTGCATTTTGGATAACCTGTAGTTGCGTAAAGAGAAAGTCTGCTAGTAATCAATGCCTGGCCTACTGTCCTTTGCTAGTACACTGGGATCCAGCAAAAGTTTCCACAGGAACCTAAGAAGGCCAAAGCATTTGCCACAGGTTGCGTTGACCTGCTCCTGCATAGAGAGGGTGTTGCCTATCAGGAAACCAAGGTTCTTCGCCACTCTTTTTGTTTTTGGAGCAGAGACCAGGAACATTGGCCACCAAGAGGCATCGCAGATGTGGTGGGCACTGCCATTGAGTAGAATTTCTGTTTTATCAGCATTAAGCTTTAAACAATGTGTTTTCATCCAGGTTGCTGCCTCTGGCAGACAGCCAGTGAGATTCTTTCTAGTCTTACCGTGTCTCTCCCCAGTGAAGATAACCAACTGGGTGTCGTCGGCATAAGAACCTATCTCAAGCCCCCTAAGTTCTGATGATGTTAGCCAGGGAAGTGACAAAAACATTGAATAGTATTGGGCAATGAGGAGCACCTCTTCTAATGTTGTTGGTTTTCTGACAATTTCCAAAACAGCGTGCTAGGAATCTATGTCCCCATCAAAAATGACAGGCTTCAAATCATCTAAATATCCAAAGGGAGGGACGGGGAACTAATAAAGGTCCTGCACCTGTGCTTCCAAATATCAACAGAAAACCAATTGGAGGTACTGTTCCTCTAGATGAAAGGAAGGAAAAAGGAAGAGAATTGGTTAAGTATGTACGGATAGGAAGTCCTCAGTCTTGAGAAGTAGTGCCATCACACACCGTAAATGGTGTCATGCCTCATCATCGGGCAGAGACGTCATAGACCGGTGCCTGGTGGCCTTAATTTTTCTCATCAAGAATCCAGGACACAACTAAGTATGTTTTTCCATACAGGTGTGGATACCATAGATTGCCTGACCTGGGCGGTCTGTACTAGTGTTGGTCTTTGTAGATACGCCTAGGTGAGGTTAATTGGATTCTCTGGTGATTAACAGGTTTCCCTAATGGACATGCCATCTTATGGGCCCCACCTCCTCAGAGGGAAGGTAGATTACTCTTTGGACCTTTTTACGGGCGAGCGCAAAGCGTTCCATCCCGTGTTGTAATCTCTCTTTGTCATGCCTTTTCCGGTGTTTAGCCCTCCTCGAGCGCAGCGACCAAGTACTGAAAACATACGAGGCTCCGTGTTTTCCATCCGGTTTCTGACTACTTTTTCTCTTTTTTAGCAGCACAATCTCGCTGGGCAGAAGTCGAGCGCTTTGCATGACATCAACCCTGTTACATAGTTAATTGCACTTTTGCCGGTTACGTAGATAATTGCACTTTTGCCGGTTACATGGATAATTGCACTTTTGCCAATAGGTTTCACCACTAGCGAACTTTTATTTCCCTTTGTGTGTCTGCTTTGCACTGATGGCCGCCGTCAGCTCGCTTATGTGAAACTTTTACATTTCAGTTTATATGGCAAGAAAAGTCCAGTTAGTTATGTGAAACTGATATATTTTCATTTTCAATTCATGTGGCAAGAAAAGTCCGGTTACGAGTTTACAATGCTAATTGCTCTAGCTCAAGCAAACGCGAGACCGGTTGCATTACAAATGCTTGTTAAAAACAGCAGAGCTACATTGAATTTGCTGGGGCAGTTTACCCCAGCCAGTTTTTGCATCAGTTCTCAAAATTCAGAGACTATTCCAGAGGCCTGGCTTATAGACAAAGACAGACTTCCCAGCCATGATACAGCAAATAACCCAGTTTTATTGAGGTCATGGATGCAACTCTGGCAGTCAGTGTGTCATCGAGCAGACCCATCAGTCTTTTAACTCCTCCTCTCCTGCCTCAACCATCAACAAACCACTGGGGGACAGGATTTAACATTAATCCAGAGTTGGCAATCCATCAAGTCTGACAGATGGGTCTTACAGATTGTTGAAAACAGCTGCGCATAGCCTTTAATCTCCTCCACAGTCCTCTCCCTCCCATTCCAGAATAAATTTAAGAGGAGCATCTGTCCATCCTGCTACAGGAGATATGCCTCTTGCTCTCCACAGATGCTGTTCAGGGGGTACCAGGCTGGGAAAAAAAGGCAGAGGTTGTTACTCTTGCTATTTTCTTATCTTGAAAAAGGACAGGGTCCTAGGCCTACCATGAACCCTCAACACTTGAATGCCTTCTTGCAAAATGACAAATTCAAGATGCTCATGCTGGCTCATATCCGGTTATCCCAAGGGACTGGACTTGCAGTCCCACAGGCATTATCTGTGGTTCAAGGTGGGCAAGGAGCATTTTCAGATTGCTCTGCGCCCCTTCAGACTCACCAGCACTCCTCAGGCGTTCACAAAAGTGATGGTAGCTGTTGCTGCCCATCTTCAGAGTACTGGAGTACTTTTATTGTGTGGCTGCTGAACGTGGATATTCTGCAATTGGCCTTGAATGATGGCTGAAATCTTGACATTGTTAGGGTTCACTATGAATAAGCCCAAGTCCTGCCTCATTCTTTCACAGAGGCTTACATTCAAAGGGGCAGTCTTCGAAAAGGTGGAGTTCAAGATGGCTCATCTGCAGCAGCATTAAGGCTATTATCTTGATGTTTCAGGCTTAGTCCTGGATAACAGTGAGAGTGGCTCTGAGGCTTCTTGGGCTTATGTATCCTCCTCATTATCTATCTCAAGTGGCATATGCATGCTCTGCAACAGAAGTTGAAGTTCCAATGGGCTCAGCATCAAGGCAGACTTTCTGATACCGTCCAGGTTTTGGAGCGGACAGCTTGGGATCTGCAACGATTGAAGGAGGTTATTCCAGTGGCAATCTCCCCTTCCCCACTCAAAGCTGATGAGCAGTGGTCATTTTACTGCTACGCTGTAAAGGTCATCTAAGAGATGTAGAAATAAGAGGGCTCTTGTCTCCAGCAGAGAACCAGATCTACATCAGTCTGCTGGAGCTGTGGCCATTCAATTGGCTCTGAAGGCCTTCCTGCTATCTATCAAGGGGAGGCTGGGGCAGGTTCTCATAGACAAATAGACAACACTACTGCCATGTGGCACTGCAACAAGCAGTGATTGAGTGTGGTCCTAGGTTATGTGCCAGGGGGCTTTGCATCTCTGGAGGTGGTTGGAGTGCCTGGGCTTCTTCCTTACCGCAGATCACATGGCTGGGTTCCTGAATGCCATAGTGGACAAAGGACAAACTGAGAAGAGGTCTGGAAGATCACAAGTTACTTCTGGATATTTGTACCTCTATTGAACATGTGCATTGTGAACAAACTGCACTTTTTAGTTTTCGTAAGACACCTCATTAGGTGATGAATTGCTATTGGAATGGATCAAGGGAGTCATGTACACCTTCTGACCTCTACCTGGCCTGCCCAGAGTGCTAAAGAACATCGGGAAAAACCATGTCCAAGATGTCCTAGTGGCCCCGTGTTCGGCCAGTAGAGTGTGGTACCTGAAACGCCTGGGCATGAGCATCTGTCCTTCATCAGGCTGTCACTATGTGATGACCCCCTGTCTCAGCAACAGAGCAGGGTCCTTTAGCTGAATCTATACAATCTACACCTACAAACTTGGAGACAGAGCAGTGGCAATTGACTGCATGTGATTTGCTGATTGAAGTGGTGGATGTTCTTCTTGCTGCCAGGCACCCCTCCACAAAATCCATTGATGCAGACCACTGGGTCAGATATGTAACTTGGTGTGTTGCTTTCAACATTGTCCTCTTCCAGACAAAGCTGTGATATGTCCTTTTGTTGGTGTTATCTTTATCCCAGCAAGGCTTTGCTGTGGACACTACAAAAGGTTGTCAGCCCTTTTAGTCTTTCTTCGTTTGCCAGATCAACTGTCTTTGTTCAAATCACCTGTTGAAATCAAATGGTATATTAAAAGTTTGACACACGTTTCCTCCCACACCATTTGTGATGCCTTAGTTGGCTTAGATGCCTTATCTGGCTTAGTGAGACCTTAGCTGTGTCTCAACATTCCTCGTGTGTACACCCTTCAAGCCGATGCATAGCTGGTCACTGCATCTCCTGACCTTGAGGACTGTTTCCTCATTGCAATTATGTCAGCTAATCGTGTGAGTGAACGACAGGCACATTGAGTTCAGGCACGCAACATTACATTTCTTTCTTGACAACTGGGTGCAGAGGATTTGAGCGCCTTTCTTTTTTACCCGTAGTCACGATTCCCTTCCACTTTGGCCAGTCCTGCACTCTACTAGTGTTCTTTACAGTCACTCACCCCTTGAAGGATGAAGAAGAGAGGCTCCATCAGTTGGACTTTAAGCTTTTACTTTGATCATATCAAGGATCATTGAGTGAACAGTCGGCTATTTGTGGGAGTCTCTGGAGAAAAGAAAGGGAAGGCTGTGCACAAGAGGATTTGTTGAGGTGGTTAGTCCTCTGCATTAGGCTCCCCAATGCAGTGGTTAAGAGGCAGTCCCCAAATGGTCTGAGAGCCCATTCCACCAGAGTTAAGGCTGGTGACTCTCCATTGGCACTTGGAGTCCTTCCTGTCTTTGACAATCTTCCAGGCTACAATGTGACAACCAGTCCATATACTGAAAAAGCAGTACTACATTAACAGCCAGGTCCAAGGGGAAGGGCATTTTGCCCATTCAGTCCTACAAGACTCTTGAGTCCCAGCCCACCTTTGGGTGGTACTGCTTTAGTATCTATTCTAAGGTGAGGAATCTGTGGTTAGAAGTATCCATCAGATGAACAAGTTACTTACCTTCAGTAATGCTCTTTCTGGTGGATACTCTAACTATCAGCAGGTTTGTCACTATCCTCCTCCCTCCCTGTTCTGAAGAGTGGCCTCTTTTTAACATCTGAAAATGTTCCCAGTCAGTATTCAGCACACTGTTACCAACAATTGTTCGCTTTCTACCTCAGAGGGCATAGAAAGGGTAAAGATAAGTAACTATCCTCATTGTGAAGGGTAGGGATGATATGCGTCTCCTCTCTGTCACTTTTGGGGCACTGTGTAATCAACACCAAGTCGCGCAGCGCCTAGTGGTGCGCGGAAGCACTGCTATGAAAAATTCTCCAGATGCAGTCTGATGCTTGGGACTGTTCTTAGGGGCACAATCTGCAGTTAGATGGAGTATCAACCTGAAAGAGTATCACCAAAGGTAAGTAACTTGTTCATTTTGCATATTGCACTGAGTCAGGAGTATTACAGCACTGACTATTGTTCGAAAAGCAGTGTTAGAAACTCTAAGGGAAACAATGCTGCACTCAGGAGAAATTTAAGTAGCTGGGGTTTCATGAATAGGTAGGGTTTGCACTCTGATGTGAGACCACTCTCGTGGCATCCTTATTCAGTCCACCTCCGTTGCTGTTGATTATTTAACACGGTGAATAGCAGCTGCAAAACATCATAAAGGGAGCAAATATAAAAGGCATGTCATTTATTTTTGTACTTTCATGAAGCACTGGTAGAGGAACCTTCCTTCCTATGCGTATTAATCAGACGGCTACAGAATTTGTACACAAGCACATCATACCGTTTGTGTACTTTCATCTCTGTTACCACAGCTTTAGCAGTATCTGTTTTGGCAATGCTGACTTTTGACTTTCAGGAATTGACTCCCCACACATTCATGGGATGTCCAGCGGGCCTCTGAAACCGCAAAGAAGCCGCAAAATTCGGTCTGCAGCACCCCCTGCTGCCAGCACAGCCCCTCAAGAATCACAAAAGGTGAAGGAGAAAGTGGAGGGTGCGGGTCAGTGGATTGATGGGTACACCCTGCATGGCCGCTTCCCATCGGCTCCTGCTCGCAGCTTCCAGTGGGAGATGCTGAAAAGCGCATCACCAAGGTAAGTGATCATCAGTGCTTAATTTATAAAAGAATGCGCGTCAGTGCCCAGAGCTCGGCTCTAGAGGTTCTACTGAATACCAAGGCTGCTTAGTGTTCAGTTCACCTCCGCCCTCGTTAATCCACTACCAGACGCTCTTGCCCCTCTGTATGTTACATTTGCAGGTTCCTGATCTCTCCCTTTATACCAGAGTTTCTGTCTTTCTATTCCTTCTTTATCCCATTTTTTTTATTTTTCTCTGTCTTGCTCGTAGTCAAGATCTGATAAGGAAAAATAAGTGCTGGTCCCCAAAAGTGAGTGCCGGTGGCCCCCAGCTGCAACCACCAGCTGAGTTTAAGCACTATAGTAAGCCTAAATGTATGCGTGATGAGGGCAGTGGTGTGGCAAGGATGCCATGGAACTCAGTGCAAGCAATGGAAATGGCCCCATAGGCTGTTTAGGTAGTACAATACAGCAGTGGTTCCCAACCTTTTGACTTCTGTGGACCCCCACTTTATCAATACTGGAACCCCGGGACCCTCACTGAATTATTACTCAAATCCAGGTATCCCTCCACCAACTCATTACTGAAAGCTGGGTACCTAATCCGTTAATATTGTTTATTTTTCTAAGCAGTCGCAGACCCCCTGAGGAGACTTTGCGGATCCTCAGGGGTCCCCGGACCAAAGGTTGGAAATCACTGCAATACAGCATTATTCAGGGGTCACTCTGCCCCTCAGTCCTCTAGGCAGCGATGCCATGGCATGCTGGACCACTGGATGGCCCAGCCTAGCACAGTAAAGGAAACCTCTGAGGGGAGACACAGTCTGTGCGCCACATATGAGAAAGAAACACTTTTGGAAAAGCTGGCAGAATGTATACTTCACCATTGTTGCTGCTATTATCATTCCTAGCTAATGATCCATGTGTTTATTAAATGTCTCACAAATGCAACTGTGTGATTTTCACTCAGGGAGCAACACCATGCATCGTTAATGATTACGTGATTAAAACATGTTTAAAACACGCCCACTGTAATGCACTGTAGAGCAGTAAAAACGCACACATTCTGCATGACAAATCTACAAGCTAGACGTCCTCATCGGAGGGATTATGCCATGGAAATACACGGTAAACACCCATGCAACTTTTAATTTCCGAGAATCCAAGCTAGGATTTATGCTTTGAACTGAAAGGACTGTAACTTTAAGCATCAGCGAAGCTCGAATATCCCTCGGGTGGTTTCAGCATATCCAGCACATTTCAGGTGTTTCGAGTTATGGAGTTTGCCTAGTGCAGAATATAACGCCAGGCAGCCTCCATGATGGTGCTGTGAAAACGGAAACGGAGAATGCACTGCAGTGTTTAGCAGAAGAGGCCTGTCCGAGCCCATGCAGTAATCCACAAGCCGCCCATTCTCCCTGCAGCCTCCTTTGGTAGAAATATTCCCCAAATATGCCATCGATGCCTATGCCAAAAGTGTTGACTTTTTCCCAGAAAAAACGGCAACATTTCAACATACTTGCTGTAAACCCTTACAGACACGTTTAACCATGTGCAGTGCTGTTTAACCCCTTAGCTGCTGGGCCTTTTCCCCCCCAGTGCTGAGCCCTTTTTTGGCTATTTGGGGTAGTTCGCGCTTAGGGCTTCATAACTTTTTGTCCACATAAGCTAACCACGCCAAATTTGCGTCCTTTTTTTCCAACATCCTAGGGATTCTAATGGTACCCAGAGTTTGTGGTTTACCCTGGAGGAGACCAAGAAAATAGCCAAAATACAGTGAAAATTTAGTTTTTTCCAAAAAAATGGGAAAAAAGGGCCGCCGAAGAAGGCTTGTGGTTTTTTCCCTGAAAATGCCATCAACAAAGGGTTTCTGGTGCTGAAATCACTATCTCCCCACCTTTCAGGAACGGGCAGACTTGAATCAGAAAACCACATTTTCCAACACAAATTTGGCATTTTACTGGGACATACCCCATTTTTAATATTTTTGGTGCTTTCAACCTCCTTCCAGTTAGTGACAGGAATGGGTGTGAAACCAATGCTGGATCCCGGAAACCTAAACATTTCTGAAAACTAGACAAAATTCTGAATTCAGCAAGGGGTCATTTGTGTAGATCCTACAAGGTTTTCCTACAGAAAATAACAGCTGAAATAAAAAAATATTGAAATTGAGCTGAAAACAACAGCCATTTTTCTTTATGTTTTACTCTGTAACTTTTTCCTGCGATGTCAGATTTCTGAAAGCAATATACCGTTTTGTCTGCTGGACTCTTCTGGTTGCGAGGATATAAAGGGCTTATAGGTTCATCAAGAACCCTAGGTACCCAGAGCCAATAAATGAGGTGCACCCTGCAGTTGGTTTTCATTCTATACTGGGTATACAGCAATTCATTTGCTGAAATATGAGGAGTGAAAAAGAGGTATCAAGAAAACCTTTGCATTTCCAAAATGGGATCAAGATAAGGTTTTGAGGAGCAGTGGTTATTTGCACATCTTTGAATTCCGAGGTGCCCATACTAGCATGTGAATTGCAGGGCATTTCTCAAATAGACGTCTTTTTTACACACTCTCTTATATTTGGAAGGAAAAAATGTAGAGAAAGATAAGGGGCAATAACACTTGTTTTGCTATTCTATGTTCCCCCAAGTCTCCCGAAAAAAATGATACCTCACTTGTGTGGGTAGGCCTAGCGCCCGCGACAGGAAATGCCCCAAAACACAACGTGGACACATCCCATTTTTTCACAAAATACAGAGCTGTTTTTTTGCAAAGTGCCTACCTGTGGATTATGGCCTCTAGCTCAGCCGGCACATAGGGAAACCTACCAAACCTGTACATTTTTGAAAACTAGAGACCTAGGGGAATCCAAGATGGGGTGACTCGCGGGGCTCTGACCAGGTTCTGTTACCCAGAATCCTTTGCAAACCTCAAAAAGTGGCTAAAAAAACAAGTTTTCCTCACATTTCGGTGACAGAAAGTTCTGGAATCTGAGAGGAGCCTCAAATTTCCTTCCACCCAGCGTCCCCCCAAGTCTCCCGATAAAAATGATACCTCACTTGTGTGGGTAGGCCTAGCGCCCGCGACAGGAAATGCCCCAAAACACAACGTGGACACATCACAGAAAACAGAGCTGTTTTTTGCAAAGTGCCTACCTGTAGATTTTGGCCTCTAGCTCAGCCGGCACCTAGGGAAACCTACCAAACCTGTACATTTTTGAAAACTAGAGACCTAGGGGAATCCAAGATGGGGTGACTCGCGGGGCTCTGACCAGGTTCTGTTACCCAGAATCCTTTGCAAACCTCAAAAAGTGGCTAAAAAAACAAGTTTTCCTCACATTTCGGTGACAGAAAGTTCTGGAATCGGAGAGGAGCCTCAAATTTCCTTCCACCCAGCGTCCCCCCAAGTCTCCCGATAAAAATGATACCTCACTTGTGTGGGTAGGCCTAGCGCCCGCGACAGGAAATGCCCCAAAACACAACGTGGACACATCACAGAAAACAGAGCTGTTTTTTGCAAAGTGCCTACCTGTAGATTTTGGCCTCTAGCTCAGCCGGCACCTAGGGAAACCTACCAAACCTGTACATTTTTGAAAACTAGAGACCTAGGGGAATCCAAGATGGGGTGACTCGCGGGGCTCTGACCAGGTTCTGTTACCCAGAATCCTTTGCAAACCTCAAAAAGTGGCTAAAAAAACAAGTTTTCCTCACATTTCGGTGACAGAAAGTTCTGGAATCGGAGAGGAGCCTCAAATTTCCTTCCACCCAGCGTCCCCCCAAGTCTCCCGATAAAAATGATACCTCACTTGTGTGGGTAGGCCTAGCGCCCGCGACAGGAAACGCCCAAAAGCGCAACGTGGACACAGCCAGTTGGTGAAGGAAAACAGAGGTGTTTTTTGCAAAGTGCCTACCTGTAGATTTTGGCCTGTAGCTCAGCCGCCACCTAGGGAAACCTACCAAACCTGTGCATTTCTGAAAACTAGAGACCTAGGAGAATCCAAGATGGGGTGACTTGTGTGGCTCGGACCAGGTTCTGTTACCCAGAATCCTTTGCAAACCTCAAAATGTGGCTAAAAAAACACATGTTCCTCACATTTCTGTGGCAGAAAGTTCTGGAATCTGAGAGGAGCCACGAATTTCCTTCCACCCAGCGTTCCCCCACGTCTCCCGATAAAAATGATACCTCACTTGTGTGGGTAGGCCTAGCGCCCGCGACAGGAAACGCCCCAAAGCGCAACGTGGACACAGCCAAATTGGTGAAGGAAAACAGAGGTGTTTTTTGCAAAGTGCCTACCTGTAGATTTTGGCCTGTAGCTCAGCCGCCACCTAGGGAAACCTACCAAACCTGTGCATTTCTGAAAACTAGAGACCTAGGGGAATCCAAGATGGGGTGACTTGTGTGGCTCGGACCAGGTTCTGTTACCCAGAATCCTTTGCAAACCTCAAAATGTGGCTAAAAAAACACATGTTCCTCACATTTCTGTGGCAGAAAGTTCTGGAATCTGAGAGGAGCCACGAATTTCCTTCCACCCAGCGTTCCCCCACGTCTCCCGATAAAAATGATACCTCACTTGTGTGGGTAGGCCTAACGCCCGCGACAGGAAACGCCCCAAAGCGCAACGTGGACACAGCCAAATTGGTGAAGGAAAACAGAGGTGTTTTTTGCAAAGTGCCTACCTGTAGATTTTGGCCTCTAGCTCAGCCGGCACCTAGGGAAACCTACCAAACCTGTGCATTTCTGAAAACTAGAGACCTAGGGGAATCCAAGATGGGGTGACTTGCGGGGCTCTGACCAGGTTCTGTTACCCAGAATCCTTTGCAAACCTCAAAAAGTGGCTAAAAAAACAAGTTTTCCTCACATTTCGGTGACAGAAAGTTCTGGAATCTGAGAGGAGCCACAAATTTCCTTCCACCCAGCGTTCCCCCAAGCCTCCCGATAAAAATGATACCTCACTTGTGTGGTTAGGCCTGGTGCCTGCGACAGGAAACGCCCCAAAGCGCATCGTGGACACAGCCAAATTGGTGAAGGAAAACAGAGGTGTTTTTTGCAAAGTGCCTACCTGTAGATTTTGGCCTGTAGCTCAGCCGCCACCTAGGGAAACCTACAAAACCTGTGCATTTCTGAAAACTAGAGACCTAGGGGAATCCAAGATGGGGTGACTTGTGTGGCTCGGACCAGGTTCTGTTACCCAGAATCCTTTGCAAACCTCACAATTTGGCTAAAAAAACACATGTTCCTCACATTTCTGTGGCAAAAAGTTCTGGAATCTGAGAGGAGCCACGAATTTCCTTCCACCCAGCGTTCCCCCACGTCTCCCGATAAAAACGATACCTCACTTGTGTGTGTAGGCCTAGCGCCCGTGACAGGAAACGCCCCAAAGCGCAACGTGGACACAGCCAAATTGGTGAAGGAAAACAGAGGTGTTTTTTGCAAAGTGCCTACCTGTAGATTTTGGCCTGTAGCTCAGCCGCCACCTAGGGAAACCTACCAAACCTGTGCATTTCTGAAAACTAGAGACCTAGGGGAATCCAAGATGGGGTGACTTGTGTGGCTCGGACCAGGTTCTGTTACCCAGAATCCTTTGCAAACCTCAAAATGTGGCTAAAAAAACACATGTTCCTCACATTTCTGTGGCAGAAAGTTCTGGAATCTGAGAGGAGCCACGAATTTCCTTCCACCCAGCGTTCCCCCACGTCTCCCGATAAAAATGATACCTCACTTGTGTGGGTAGGCCTAGCGCCCGCGACAGGAAACGCCCCAAAGCGCAACGTGGACACATCACATTTTTTCATTGAAAACAGTGCCTACCTGTAGATTTTGGCCTCTAGCTCAGCCGGCACCTAGGGTAACCTACCAAACTTGTGCATTTCTGAAAACTAGAGACCTAGGGGAATCCAAGATGGGGTGACTTGTGTGGCTCGGACCAGGTTCTGTTACCCAGAATCCTTTGCAAACCTCAAATTCTGTCTAAAAAAACACATTCTCCACACATTTCGGTGACAGAAAGTTCTGGAATCTGAGTGGAGCCACAAATTTCCTTCCACCCAGCGTTCCCCCAAGTCTCCGGATAAAAATGATACCTCACTTGTGTGGGTGGGCCAGGTGCCTGCAACAGAATAAGGCCCAAAACTTGTAGAGATAGAGGGGATAGCACAGCAAGTTTATAAGGACATATTCTTTTATACATCTTTAGACTGACTCTGCTTTGGGGACCCACATAAGTGAGGTGTCATTTTACTTGGGAGGCTGAGGGGAACACTGGGGAGTAGGAATTTTGTGCTGGAGTGGTGATCCTACGAAGAAAAGTCAGGAAAATATGCTTTTTTTAAGCACATTGAGGTTTACAGAGGAGTCTGGGTAAGAAAATGTTGGGGGATCCACGCAAGCCACACCTCCCTAGACTCCTTGGGGTGTCTAGTTTTATAAAATGTCTGGGTTTGGTAGGTTTCCCTAGATGAAGGCCGCACACAGGACCAAAAACATAGGTGCCCTCTCCCCCCCAAACACAGGTAGTTTTGTAATATATCGTTTTGATGTGCCCACATACGTCCGTGATGTGCCAAACACTAAAATTTTGAAAAGAAACACAGTTAGGTTATGTGAAAAAGACCCCTCACCCACCAACCAAGTTGGTGGCATGCTTCATCATCGGGGTCCCACCTGAGGCACCTAGCGTGTCACAGGTGTGCTGCGACGCCTGATTACAGCGGAGCAGGTTTTGTCATTTTTAACTGGTTGGATTTGGCACGAGGGTGAGTGATGGTTCAGTGGATCAAATTTTACTAACAATAGCTTTCACAAAAATGAAATGCACTGTTAGTAACTGAAAGGCAAAAAACGGAACCAATGACGCACAGCTCGTGAGCTGTAAAGCCGCGACAAGGCACCAACCGCTTTACAGTCCATTCACACAACTTTCATACATGACACACACAAGGCCATTCACACCGCCAGCCACGGGCCCAGCACATTACAACACTCACATCGACAGACAGCGTCACTCAAGGGCCCATCACTTACATACGCCCACGTGCCTGATACAACAATCACACCAGCTGATGGGAGTGTGTGGACTGGTGTTTGGCTGGCAGTGTGTTGCAGTAGCCAACAGCAAGTCAATATGTACACTCTCAGCCAAGCCCCACTCCACCCACAATGGCATCATTTTTTTTTTTTTTTTTTAACAGAGGAACCCCTAACTAAGTAGAAAGAATTACAAAACTACAAACACAAAAGCTCTAACTAAGAACATGACAGAAATGCTAACCATGAAACTAAACACATGAAAATACAAAACAGACATGAGTTTACACTCATGGTTGTTCCCAGAAATTCTTCTGGGTGTGGTAATTCTTAAAACAAGCACCGACACACAGCCCAGGCTTTGAAGGACAATCCGGGCAGTACATTCGAGACTCCCTCCGGATACCTCTTCGAAAACACACTCTACATTTCTTAGCTGGAAAGTCTTTTTTGGGTGTGGGAGGAATGTGCTCAGCAAAGTGGCGATCTTTCAATCTAGCCACATCCTCCACCACTGCTTCTCTAGGAACTCTGGCCTGTTCCACCACAATAAGGCTCTCTATCACTGACTCCTGAAATTTCACAAATGTCATCTTTGACTCTGGAGACCTATCCCTAAACACAATAAAAGCATTGAAGGTTGCTAAGTGGAAGAGGTGAAGTGCTAACTTCTTATACCAAACGTAAGACTTACGAATAGCAGTATAAGGTTCCAACCTCTGGTTAACTCTATCTACACCTCCCATGTGCTTATTATAATCTAAAATGCACACAGGTTTGCGCACTTCAGCAACCTGGCCCCAAACAGTCACAGGGGAAGTACTCTCATCATGGATGGTACTTAGCATGTAGACATCCCTCTTATCTGAAAATTTCAAAGCTAGCAGCTCCTCGTTCCGCAAGGCACAGCACTGTCCTCTCTCAAGTTTTTTACAGACAAGCTCCCTTGGATAGCCTTTCCGGTTAGAACGGATTGTGCCACAAGCAACTGTGTCCACTCTAAACAATTCCTTGAACAATTGCACACCAGTGTAGAAGTTATCTACATACAAATGGTGACCTTTGTTGAACAGTCGTCTACCAAGATCCCACACAATTTTCTCAGTAACTCCAAAAGTGGGAGGACAACCAGGGGGGTCAATATTGGAATCCCTACCAGTGTACACATGGAAACTATACACATATCCTGTCCTACTTTCAGACAGCATATACAATTTAATTCCATATCGTGCCCTTTTGCTAGGAATGTACTGCCTAAAAACCAAACGACCCTTGAAGAGGACCAAAGACTCGTCCACACTTAACTCTTTGCCTGGAACATAGACCTCCGAAAACCGATCTACAAAATGATCAAGGACAGGCCTAATCTTAAAAAGACGGTCAGAATCTGGGTGATCTCGTGGCAAGGCTAATGCATTGTCAACAAAATGCAGCATCCTAAGAAGAAGCAAATACCGATTACGACTCATGGTCGCTGGAAATATAGCTGTTGCCATCAAGGGACTAGTAGACCAATAAGAAGCCAGTGACGGCTTCCTTATCAACCCCATCAAAAAAGTCAAACCCAAAAACTTTTTTAACTCCTCCAAATTAGTGGGAATCCACTGGGCAGCTCTAGAGTGTGGCCTAAGTCTAGCAGCGTTGTCCCTCAAATGCTGCTCCGCATACAAATTAGTCTGCTCAACAATCTCTTCCAAAAACACATCATCCATGAATAACTCAAAGAAATTGATAGGCATAAAGTTCTCTGTATTGGCGTTACACCCCGGGAGACCAGTAAAGGCAGGCAACTCTGGCTGCTGCATGTTTGGGGCAACCCAGACATCAGGTCTTATAACGGGAAACCTTTCAGCCCCAGGTTGCTGCACTATTGGCACATCAATGTCCTCCTCTACAACAGGCCCTTCATCTGCACTGAGTGTGGCTTCATCATCAGAAGATTCCCCTCCAAGAGAAACATCACTGCCAGAATCTCTGACTTCCTCCTCTGCCTCAAATGCAGAGTCTGTCTCATAGTCATGATCAGACTGTGACTCAAAAAGCATACCAACCACCTGCTGAGCGGTCATCCTGCGGCTAGCCATGATATCTCCTGCTAAAATTAACTGGACAAATTCACCACCAACAACCAGCACTGTGTAAGACAAGTGACAAAGTGTAGCTTTGTTAGTAAGAGTTATAAACTCAAAAACTATACCGCTCACTTGCCTGAAAAAGCTTGATTCACCAGCAACTACACAGCAATCACCAATGATATCCCACTAAAAATAAAGAAAGAAAGGCAAATTAGAAATAAGACAAAACAAATATCATTGTGCACAAACCTAAGGACAATTTCACACACAATCCTGCATTTAGTACACCCCCTACAAACATGTCATTCATGCATGGCAACAATACTCCTTTGGAGTAAATTGTTTTTACTTACCTAAAACATGCAACTGTGCAAACTGCAGGTCAACCACCGCCAAAACCGCAAGGAGCCACAGCAAATAAAGCAAAAGCTTTGAACTAGAACAAAAAGGAGGAAAACATTTTTTATCACAAATGCAAAGACTTCTTCAGTTGACAAACACCCCACCATCAAACATTTAGAAATTGGTGCCTAAGTGGATTCTGCCATGGGGCAGATGGGCCTACTAATAAAATAGACCTGTCTACCCCAAGGAAGCCAGAAAATACCTTTAGTAGTGTGTCCCCATGGAGAGCGACCCTTGCCAATGGGAACAGCCCTAAAAAAAAAAAGCAAAAAAAAAAAAAAAAAAACACACACAACACTATCCCTGGTGCCTAAGTGGCTTCTGCCCCCCTTGGGGGCAGGTGGGCCTAAGAAAATAGGCCCATCTGCCCCCAGGGGGTGTAGAAATGGGCAACAGGTCAATGCCCCCCTTGGGGGGGCGCCCCGTGACCAAGGGGACGCCCCCCCACAAAAATAAACAAATAAAAAAAAATCCCTGGCGTTCTAGTAGTTTCTGCCCCCCTTGGGGGCAGACCAGCCTAAAAATAATAGGCTGATCTGTCTCCAAGGGGTGCAGAAATGGCCTGGGTACATGTGCCCCCAAAGTGGGGGGCGACCCTTGCCCAAGGCCCCACCCATCCACTAACACACACATACACACACACACTATCCCTGGTGTCTAAGTGGCTTCTGCCCCCCTTGGGGGCAGGTGGGCCTAAGAAAATAGGCCCATCTGCCCCCAGGGGGTGTAGAAATGGGCAACAGGTCAATGCCCCCCTTGGGGGGGCGCCCCGTGACCAAGGGGACGCCCCCCCACAAAAATAAACAAATAAAAAAAAATCCCTGGCGTTCTAGTAGTTTCTGCCCCCCTTGGGGGCAGACCAGCCTAAAATAATAGGCTGATCTGTCTCCAAGGGGTGCAGAAATGGCCTGGGTACATGTGCCCCCAAAGTGGGGGGCGACCCTTGCCCAAGGCCCCACCCATCCACTAACACACACACACACACACACACACACTATCCCTGGTGTCTAAGTGGCTTCTGCCCCCCTTGGGGGCAGGTGGGCCTAAGAAAATAGGCCCATCTGCCCCCCGGGGGTGTAGAAATGGGCAACAGGTCAATGCCCCCCTTGGGGGGGGCGCCCCGTGACCAAGGGGACGCCCCCCACAAAAATAAACAAATAAAAAAAAATCCCTGGCGTTCTAGTAGTTTCTGCCCCCCTTGGGGGCAGACCAGCCTAAAAATAATAGGCTGATCTGTCTCCAAGGGGTGCAGAAATGGCCTGGGTACATGTGCCCCCAAAGTGGGGGCCGACCCTTGCCCAAGGCCCCACCCATCCACTAACACACACACACACACACACACACTATCCCTGGTGTCTAAGTGGCTTCTGCCCCCCTTGGGGGCAGGTGGGCCTAAGAAAATAGGCCCATCTGCCCCCAGGGGGTGTAGAAATGGGCAACAGGTCAATGCCCCCCTTGGGGGGGCGCCCCGTGACCAAGGGGACGCCCCCCCACAAAAATAAACAAATTTTAAAAAATCCCTGGCGTTCTAGTAGTTTCTGCCCTCCTTGGGGGCAGACCAGCCTAAAAATAATAGGCTGATCTGTCTCCAAGGGGTGCAGAAATGGCCTGGGTACATGTGCCCCCAAAGTGGGGGGCGACCCTTGCCCAAGGCCCCACCCATCCACTAACAAACACACACACACACACACACTATCCCTGGTGTCTAAGTGGCTTCTGCCCCCCTTGGGGGCAGGTGGGCCTAAGAAAATAGGCCCATCTGCCCCCAGGGGGTGTAGAAATGGGCAACAGGTCAATGCCCCCCTTGGGGGGGCGCCCCGTGACCAAGGGGACGCCCCCCCACAAAAATAAACAAATAAAAAAAAATCCCTGGCGTTCTAGTAGTTTCTGCCCCCCTTGGGGGCAGACCAGCCTAAAAATAATAGGCTGATCTGTCTCCAAGGGGTGCAGAAATGGCCTGGGTACATGTGCCCCCAAAGTGGGGGGCGACCCTTGCCCAAGGCCCCACCCATCCACTAACACACACACACACACACACACACACACACACACACTATCCCTGGTGTCTAAGTGGCTTCTGCCCCCCTTGGGGGCAGGTGGGCCTAAGAAAATAGGCCCATCTGCCCCCAGGGGGTGTAGAAATGGGCAACAGGTCAATGCCCCCCTTGGGGGGGCGCCCCGTGACCAAGGGGACGCCCCCCCACAAAAATAAACAAATAAAAAAAAATCCCTGGCGTTCTAGTAGTTTCTGCCCCCCTTGGGGGCAGACCAGCCTAAAAATAATAGGCTGATCTGCCCTCAAGGGGGGCAGAAATGGCCCTAAAAGACATGCCCCCCAAAGGGGAGCGACCCTTGCCCAAGGGGGCGCCCCCCCATCCACTACACACACAATCCCTGGTGCCTAAGTGGCTTCTGCCCCCCTTGGGGGCAGATGGACCTAAAAAAAATAGGCCGATCTGCCCCCAAGGGGGGCAGAAAAGGCCAACAGTTCTCTGCCCCCTTGGGGGGGGCGCCCCTTGCCCAAGGGGGCACCCCCAACACATAAATGCAAAAAAAAAAAATAATCCCTGGTGATCTAGTGTTTTCTGCCCCCCTTGGGGGCAGATCTGGCTGAAAAGTAGCCAATCTGCCCCCAAGGGGGGCAGAAATGGCCGTAGTAATTGCCCCCCTAAAGGGGAGCGACCCTTGCCCAAGGGGCCGCTCCCCGCGTGCCAAAAACAGTAAAAAACAATAAAGAAAACAAATCCCTGGTGTCTAGTGGGCATTCCTGCTGCCCGATCGCAATGCGATCGGGCAGCAGGAATGCTCAAAGAGACACCGGGGAAAAGGAAAAGCCTTTCCTTTTCCCCGGTGCCTCTTTAGCCCCAACCCCCCACCCACCGGGAAGAGATTCTTACCTCTTCTCTAGTCGCCGCACAGGAAGCAAACGGCTTCCTGTGCGGCGAGGATCCCATAATGAAGTCAGTGCGCGATCGCGCGCTGACGTCATTATGGGGGGGGGGGGGGGTCGGGGGTGGAAGGGGAAGGGCTTCCCCTTCCATCCCCGACTTTGGGGGGTGGGAGGGAAGCACACAGAGGGAGCGAGAGCGCTCCCTCTGGGCTGTGTGCCGAGGACGTAGTGGTTACGTCCTCGGCACAGCAGCACTGTGCCGCGGGACGTAACCACTACGTCCCCGGCACAGAAGGGGTTAAGGGTTAGCTACACAGAACGACGTTTTAATAAGCGGCTGCACTGTGGCCTAGAGAATGTAAAACATTATATTTTGTGCATGGTTTTGTTTACAGTTGACTTATGCAAATTAAGCTGCATTTGCACATTTTACGCTGTGCACAAAATGTGTGTGTTAAACGCGGACTTGGTGTAATGGTTGTTGAAGCGGGTGCACCCCTGCCCGTTCACTAAGGAAGGTGCATGCTTTTACGTCAACCTTGCGCTGCCTTCTCTGGTGTAAGCTCAGTCCTGGCACAGAGTAAGGCACTGCGGTATCCAGTGTAATGCCAAGCACAGCACTGCATATAAAAAGCAGGAGCTTAGGGCCAGATTTATTCTGGGGCGTATCTTGGTCGGTAGGATTGGGCGGGTCTGAGCTTCAAATTTTCCGACAATCAAAGAGGCATATAATGTTTAAATACATGACACTATACGACAAGCAGGGTTAATAAGAGGGGGCGTGAGGGACAGTGGAAAGGGAGAGGAATGAGGTTTGGTAGGAGTACTAGGAGAAAAAACAATATTCTGTCAAATAACCAATGTTTTGGAGCACTTTCACACAGTGTTTGTGTGGTTTTTGTCTGTGTGTATGTGAAAATACCTGCTGAAATCCAAAGGATATCTCACAATACTTTGCTGAAAGCACCAGTACCAACTATTTGTAAGAAAATATATTTATTAGGGGGGGTGTAACACCCCAGAAACCCTCCCCGGAGTTACGCCTCTGGCTTTATCAAGGTTTTGAGTTGCCCTTGCGCCATGCAAGGGGGCACGAGTGTTGCAAAACCTAAGTGAGAAATTTCAAGTCATGCAAGGCAACCTAATGTGGCCCTGAGTGGCTTGAGAAATCTGGAGTAACGCAAATTGCTGCCTTGCGTTACTCTGCTCCAGGGAGGCATTCCAGAGGTGGAGCAAGGGTGTTCCCACGCATCCACCTATGGACTTTGGCAGATTCCCACATCTAACATTAGTGGTAGACCAGGGAATGTGTTAAGGTGCCACACCTCCCCGGGTGAGGCTCAAACTCTGGGTCAGCCGGTAAAGATGGAACTCTATAAACCATAAGCATTTCTGAAACTTGGAGATTTATATGAATCCAGGCTGGTGTGGCTTGCAAGGATCCCACTAGTTTGCGTTACCCTGAATGCCCTGCAAACATCTAACGTGAGCTAAAATTATGGATTTCCTCATATTTTTGTTAGGGACAGTTCTGGAGTCAGCAGGGATCCATACAAGTTCTACCATCCAACGTTCCCACACTTGTCTTATAAAAACAATACCCCACTTGTGTGCCTGGGCCCATCATCTGTGAGAAGACCAGACCAAAGCAGGAACCATAAAAAGACAACATTGATTTCATATGGTCACAGTTTTCATCCGTTCCTGTTTGAGGCACAAGCACACAAATTGGGCACTGTTTTTATGAAGAGAAGTGTAGGAATACTGGGAGGGATGAATTGTATGAATCCCTACAAATTCTGTAACTTTCCTTCAGAGAAATGTGAGAAGAATACATACTTTTAGCCAATGGTTGAGGTTTGCATGGTGTTCTGGGAAAGAAAAAATGGGTATCAACACAAGTTACAACACCCTGGCCTCTCATGAGTTCCTAGTTTTCAGAAGCGTCTAAGGGATGTAGTTTAGAGTTTGGAAGAGGAGGTTAATCTGTCACAAATGTATTACAATTCCATTATAGCCTATGGAACTTGTAATACAGTGGACAGTATATCCGTCACGTTTGTCACGGAGTGGCCCTTCAGCCAAACTCTAAATTAGACCCTAAGTTTGATAGGTTCACCTGAGTGACAGCTGTGCCTAAACCCAAATCCTGCATCCCACATTGCTGAAATTGTTTCCATGGCAAAAATATGATGTTTCCACATTGGGCTTTGTGCTTTTCCTGTTGTGGGTGATAGGCACACCCTCACGAGTGCGGTCGAGTTTTTATCAGGAGAGTGTAGAAACATAAAATAGTAGCACATTTTTTATTCTTAATTGAATTTCTCTCTATTTTTTGTTTCCAAATGTAAACCAGAGTGCAAGAAAAAACACATTTGGTAAAATGCCCTCTGTATCACATGATAGTATAGATAACCCCAAATTCAGAGTTGTACAAATAACCAATAAGTCCTTCATTGCCGTCTTCATTCATTAGACTTTACCATATGAACTGAAGCATAGTCAGTACACAATGACAAATCATTATAAGTTGCAGCTCACTTGTTGACTCTGGGTATCACATGTTTTTGGACAACCATCAAACACCATATATCCCTGCGACCATAAGGGTCTTACGGACATAACAGTATATTACATTTGTAAATTGACCATCGGGACAAAAATTGCACATAAAAAGTTGTCACATATTTCTTTTTTCTGACGTTTTCATTTTTTTTATTTCAATGGTTGATTTCTTTGGGGATACCATGAGTGATATACACGGCAGACACCTTGTGAATTCAGACTCTTATCTAGGTTTCAGAAATGTAGAACTTTCTGGGTTCACCTATGGGATTTCACTCCTGTTCTCACCACAAACTGCAAGTCCATAGAAACTTCAAAAATAGCAAAATCAACTACTACTTAAAAACGTGCAAAAACTGTAATAAAAAGTTGATTTTTTTTTTTTACAACTCCATAAACGTGGGAAAATGGATATCTAAGCGCACACAGCAAATATTTTGTTGATGCATTTTTTAAAAAAAAGATGCATTCCTGCACAGCACTTTTCAATTAAAAAAAAAAAAACATTTTGCTTTATTTTGGCTAGTGCAAAAGCAGCTGGCAATGGTCTGTTTTCCTTCTTAGTGCTATTCTGGATGTGTATTCACGCAGTAAACAATCAGAATTTTTCCACTCATCTTGCCAGACACTGCAGATGTCTGTAGGTTGATCCAAAATATGGCTGTCACTGCACACACAGCAGTGGCCGGAGGGGACAGGTGCATTGTTCCACTATGCGTATGGTGTCTGTGAGCTGAACCAACAACTGGATAACACTCCATCAAAGCTAAAGCTAATTTGAGGAGGCTGACCCAAAGACCCTTCTTGTATGGATGCTTGCCTGTATGATTTGTTATGTATTATTTACCTTTATTACAAGAAGCTGGTATGTAGTTAAAGAGAAGACAAGAATTCATCTAAATACATTTCAGAACACCAGTAAACTGCGTCATATGAAACCACTTTAGACTTACAGTAATTACTTCATTGTTCTCTAGTATCTTGCATTGTACAGCCCACTACCTTTCTCTTCCAATCACTGGCTTATGTTACAACTATCTTTAGATGACTTACATACCAATCTCTCATTGTACCCTCAGTACTATTCTCTCATTGTGCTCCTAGTACAGTGTTTCTGATTGAATACTACCCGAGGATGAGCTGTTACACAGCCGCTCCAGAATCAGGTATCGGCGATACTTCATGTACGATGCTCTTATATACGGGTACTCAAGCGCTTCATTGAGCACCATAAAGGATCACGATGTGAAAGGATTTGTGAAATACTGGAGTGATGGTGTTGCTTGCAGTGTGCATGATCTCACCACTGTCCCTTTTCTTTCACAGACCCTCGTCTGTACAGAACAGCAGCCGTAAACCCTACCATCTGAATCCTGAGTCAAGTGTCCACAAAAGTGACCCCAACAAGTCAGGGTGAGCAAAATATTTAACACCAGTTGTCCGAGTGCAGTGAAGCGCCAAAAAGGTATTGTGGAAAATATTGTAGAGAAGTTCATTTATATATGTATTTATTTATTTTGTGTAACCAAAGAACCCTCTGGAGGGGAGGAACTGGGAGCTTTTGTCCTCAGCAAAGAGCTTATTAAACTCCCCACTTAGATGGTAAAAATGAACGTTTTTTAAATGGCATCTTTAAACGTCCGTTGTAAATGACAGCTTTCAAAGCGCTATTCAAACATCTGGAGGGAGGAGACTTCAGGCCCTACAGCTGCTTCAGCGAAACTAAGGGCCTGATTTATACTTTTTTCGCGCCGCAATTGCGTCATTTTTTGACCCAAAAGCGGCGCAAACTTACAAAATTCAATTATATTTTGTGTTTGCCCCACTTTTGCGTCAAAAAATGACGTAACTGCGGCGCTAAAAAAGTATAAATCAGGTCCTAAGTTCTAATGATTTTCAAATCTGAAGGCCTTCCAGACAGTCTTCTGCTATGACGGTGGCGCCGCAGGCACACTCTTCAAGTATTACTTTCTCTTAATTGATGCCACAGTGGTTTTAAAGGCATCCACAGAAACTGTTTGTCTACAGTTCACTGATGATGGCTACAACTGTCTCCAGTCAACATCGCTTTCAATGGCAACCAAAAGGTAAATGAATTCGAGCCACTTTCCTTAAAGATTATACAAGGTTTACTATGCTTTAAAGTGTTTCATATGATTGGGTACCACAGGGGTACTCGATGTTTAGCTTTTCATTTGTACAGCCTTGCTACCTCAATGAATATGTCTTATTCTCTAAGACTGGCATTTCTTCGCTCCTCACAATCAATGCAAACAATTATTCAATTTATTGTGACTTTACCATTATCACGAGCCTAAAGCAAATAGGCAGCGGAAGTGTACTTATGTTATCATGTCCCAGTTCCAAGTTATAGTGAGCACATGTCGAACCCAAAGCGATGAAAGTGCTTTGTAAGATGTTATGAGTACAAGCTAGGAACAGTACACAGAACAAAACACATTTAAAAAGGAGCATCATTCTAAGACAATAAAAAATAAAACGTGCCATACAAATTAACAAAGAAATGTTTCGTGTTTTTTTTTAAAGGACAATTGTAAGGCATTGGTAGCAAAGGAGTGGTACAGAGCCTGAGAAAACTTTTTTGGATTCCTAGATTTTGAGAAGTGGGTAGTTTCTAGCCCTATTATTAACATACTTCTACGAATATAATGATGTTGCTACTGTTCGTAGGGAGGGGCTGCGAAATGTGCAACTTGCTGGGCTTTGAAAACCTTTTTAAACAGGTACAGCCCCAAGGGATAATTATCACAGATCCTGGCAGAAGGAGTGATGTGGTCGAATTGCACCTTGATCAGAATTTACTTTGAAGTTAAATTGTTAAAATAGGTGTTTGTCCAAAGTTGTTTAAATTGAAGTTGCATTAGCGAACATCCACTGCAGCTTCCTTTCTCTTTTCTCCAGCCTTATCAGGGCATCCTCTCTAATTCCTTTTAATTTCCCCTGCATTAACTGCTTCACCTTACTACTTTCCCAAGTATGGTTGCTGCACCAAACTGCGGAATACTTTCTGCGCACCGGCTCCTTCTACCCGCATCCTTGATGGGCCATGCCTCTCAGACCCACGCTCTCAGCACATTTTGCATCTCTATGAGAGGCCACCTGCACTAGGTCTACTCCTGTCCAAATGTGAGACCTCCTCACTAGTGCTTGTTGTAAGTCCTAGTCACAACACATAACCACTTTTAAAGATAAATTCATAGAATATGAGAATAATTGAGAGAAGACCAAGGGTCTGTTGTGGTACCAAGTGAACAGCATACAGTAGTATTATAACGTGCTATGTAGTGATAGTGCTCATCCACTCTTTGCTTGGGTTCTGTAAAATGCTTGGAATCTGTTGCTTGTGATAAACATGATTTTAATTGTGGGTTTCTAAGTAGTCTAGATGCTGCTCTGGTGCCTGGGATGTCACTTCTCCATAGCCAGTACCACCCTTGGTCTGCTTCTCACAATACCTGTCCTGCTGTCCTTCGGAGAGCCGCGATGGGTGAAGAAGGCAGGACATGCAGATGCAGCAATCACCAGATTCCGTACGTGACCGATCTGGAGTATGACCAGTTAATCACCAGCCACTTGTCCGCCCTGGAGCAAATCATTGTTGTGTGCATTGTTTCCTCGAGTGACCCCGAAGATCAATGTGAGGATGTGTTGTTGGAACAGCTGTATGAAAAGAAGAACCAATATAGATGCATGCCGTGCATGCAGGTGAGTCATTTTATTGTCCATTGATAATATTCATATTTCTTTTTTTTATAAAAAAAAAACATTTCTTTATTGATTTTTCTGAAACACATGAATGAGCCGACATCACTTATACCAACAATACAGAGTAACATGCAATCCAACATAAAAATAAACAAAGAGTGGCATTGGGGTACATAGCTTTCCCTGCCAGGGGAGTCATCCCAGTTAACCTCATTCATCTCACCATTTCTCGGTCGTGCCCACGGAAAGTAGTACAAAAGCATTTCCTTTTGCAAGAAGAGACCCAGACCATGCAACTTCATCCCATCCCATTTCCGTATCTGTCCTGTTGAGTTCTGTACAGTTCAGAGCAGGGCAGGGTAGTTCAGTTGTGTTTATCCCACCCCCACCACTGTAATCAGCCACCTCCCTTGCATCGTTCAGGCCTACAAATGCCCGGGAGTATTGTTCACTGTTCCATGTCCCCCCGCCATACCTCCCCATCCTGACACACCCGCCCCTGGTCGCTTCGGCTATCGGCAGGTGATAGAAAGGGACGGAATCCTGTGTCCACCACAGCTCTGTGTTACATGCAGTCAGGATTTGTGTAATCAGCCCTCATGTGGGCCATTATTGGAGCTTCCCCACCTGTTGTGCCGGATAGTTCTGGAACAAAGCTGGGTTATAACATGATAGTCCATCCTCCAAGAAGAAGCCACTCGAGTCTGCCCATCCCCACTCTGAGGTCCGCTCCTTGGATCTAACTAAAGGTACGCACATCTACCCTCTGTGGGGGAGGGAATAGTAGCAGGGGGTGAAAGGCAAAGCAGAAGTCACAGTTTGGAGTCATGACCTATGGGTCAATGAGGTGGATGAATCCTTCCCAGAATTCCTCAGATTTCTGAAGTCGGTCTTGTAGTTGGTAAATACGTCTCCTATAAATGGCTTTTCTAAACAGTTCTGTAGTCCATTCACTCTGTGTTGGCCGTTCTGTCAGCGATTCAATCCATGTTGGAGGATGCATATTTTTATTCCCATCAAGGCCGTCGACATCCATCTTTTCCAATGGGATGTGGCGTTGTCAATATCCAGCAAATCGTGGAGGACTAGCTTCGCTGACTCAGGAAAGTGGAACGGGCTAGTATTGGGTAGCATGCGCTAAACATCCGCCAAGTAATTTTGAAACCTTGCGCATGACCATAGAATAAATATTCATGATTGAACTTTCACACAAGTCATCACAAACAGCATGTAAGACTATATTTCCAGTGATATGCTCTACCTGCTGGTCAAGTTGAGGTGCCCCCACCTTCTGGTGGAATGAGAACCTGTTCCTGAAGGCTAGTACTTCTTAATTTGGTATGCATCTGGTACTGAGCAGAGACATCTGTTCCTCACTCTTACTTCCTTTTCACCTATTGAGCCTTGTATCCTGGAAAGTATTTATTGTCCCACTACATTCTTGCATATATTAAGGTCACACCCGCTTTCGCTTTTATTATTTAGAAATAGGACGCTCTATAGTTCAAGAGGCCATCACATCATTGTTACTAAAGTGAATGTCTGGTGGCCATCGCTTTGTAGTTATCAAGGAGTAGATAGCAGCTGCTCTCTCCTCTTCCTTTGTTCAAATCACGCAGGTTTAAATTTCTGAGAATTGCCTGGAGTCTCTAATCTCATGTACTACATACTTCAGGGCATGCTTGCCCTCAGGAGGATTAACCCTCCACTCTCTATTCAGTGTCTCCCCAAAGGTGGATGAAGTGACTTTGGGGTTTTGTCACTGTCATCACTCTGCTACTTGATATGATAGAGCATAATAGAGCCAGGACTGGCACTCACTTTTAGTCATAATTTTTTGCTGGTATCGTCGGTGCATTTTCTAAAAAGCCCATGTCTTACTTACATAAGGGCAAGGAGCCTTTCTGTATCTGCAGCACAGCAACATAGCCATTTCAAGTATTCACTGAAGTCACACTACATTCAGCTGGCGTGCTACTCCAGTTCAGGTGGATCCCAAGATGCCACACCCTAAGGATTACTTATCAGACGTGCCCAAGGATAAAAGTTAGGATAACAATATTAATCCTTCTAAAGTCTACATCCTTCTCTTGCCAAATTCACAATACTTTAAATATAACCCCGCCCCCAAAAAAGCATAGTAAGAGTATTTGTACTCCTTGTGGCTGACAAGTTAGCCATCTCTAGAAGTTCTCGGCATAGTCCCAGCAGGACATCATCAGACCTGAGACAAAGTAGTGTGAAAAAGATACAACAAGGCAGCAGGCCTTTCCCATCTTCTATCCCATGATCAGTAACATCCCTGTATCCACCAGGACTGCTTCAAAAGTGTTCCCATTTAGGAAAGAGTTGAAGGGCACCTCTTTAAGGAATACTACATCACACTACCGTAACAATTCACTCCTACTCCCAAAAAACGAGCTACATCTTCAATGACTCAGTGACTGTATCTTTGCTTTTGACTCAGGACAGCCTTCCTCAGTCTTTTCTTTTCAAGCCCCATGGTCACAAGGTCTCTGAATACACCCAAGTAGAGCTGTGAAAGTTGATTGCTTAGTGGACACCAGTATAGATGCAGTAACAGATTGTGAGCAGACATCAACACTTATGACCTCATCCCTATACCTTTCCTCTTGTGAGAGGACAAGTAATGGATTATCTTGTTCTTTCGCCTATTGTTATAACCAAATGATAAGGTATCTCAAATAAAGCACATAAATGTGATGTTGCATTGCTCTTGATAGCACACATTTAACAAAACGTTGCACACACATCCAATACATCGTATATATGCCATGTTGTTGGGTATCGCCATGCTCTCATCAGTGTGCATCTCTGATCTCACAGTATGTGTTCTAAGCATAACATGTAACAGTACACCGTAGTAAAAACATTGCACACGCAACCGAAACAGCAGAGGTTCCAACTGGGTATCCCTCTGTTTACAACAGCACGTATCTAAAATCATATGCAATGCACATAACCACCAATAGTACATGCTGAACAGAACATTGCATACACATTCAAAACAGCACAGAAATTCTATGTACTTGCAGGGTACATAAGCTATATAACATGGATATGCTCAAGACAACATGCTCCAACTTAGGACATGACAAACATGACTGACAGCTCTGGTTTTATGACTCTTTTCAGGTCCCTAAACTGATGCAGTTTTTAACCTGTGAAACAGCAACGGTGTACCTTCCAAAATACAGAGGTGTAATTCCCAAAATACAGACATCCATTTGCCCCATACCTCAGTAAAAGTCTGCAGACGACACATCATTTCACTGACTTTTCACAGATAGCTCCAGCCTCCTGCCTGTTCACAAACCACCCATATCCCAGTCAACCTTAGGTCCTTCACATGCCTTGGATCCCTGCACTGGAATAACCACTCACACAAACTATTAGGAAATCCTCCCCTACCTTTATTTCCTTCTGCCATCAAAGACCGGGGCGAGGATGTGGTGCAACGGCCAAGAGCTGCCGACTTTGGATCTGGGGAACCAGGTTTGCGTTTTGGTATTAGCTCAACATTCAGTGTTTCTAGGCAAATCACTTAGGGGGTCATTCTGACCTTGGCGGTCCATGACCGCCATGGCGGAGTGCGGCGGAAGCACCGCCAACAGGCTGGCGGTGCTTCCTGGGCAATTCTGACCGCGGCGGTAAAGCTGCGGTCGGAAAAGGGGAGCCGGCGGTTTCCCGCCGGTTTCCCGCTGGCCCAGGGAACCCGCCATGGCGGCGCTGCTTGCAGCACCGCCATGGGGATTCCGAGCGCCTTCCCGCCAGCCTGTTTCTGGCGGTGTCCACCGCCAGAACCAGGATGGCGGGAACGGGTGCCGTGGGGCCCCTGCACTGCCCATAACACTGGCATGGGCAGTGCAGGAGCCCCCTAACAGGGCCCCACAAAGATTTTCACTGTCTGCTGTGCAGACGGTGAAAATCGCGACGGGTGCCACTGCACCCGTTGCACCCCTTCAACTCCGCCGGCTCCATTCCGAGCCGGCTTCATTGTTGAAGGGGCTGTCCCGCTGGGCCGACCGGCGGTCTTCTGGAGGTCGCCCGCCAGCCCAGCGGGAAAGCCGGAATGGCCGCCGCGGTCTTTTGACCGCGGAGCAGTCTTTCGGCGGGAACCGCTTGGCGGCCGGCGACCGCCGACCGCCGCGGTCAGAATGACCGCCTTAATCTCCCCATGCCTAAAAAAATGAATCTGCTCATGTCAAACACTCCAATACCCATGGGCCAAGTCCATGCTATATAAACTGCAAAACATAAAATAAAAAAGGAATATTACCCACTTCGGCTTGGGGACCAGTAGATACTCTTCTGGCTATTCATTCCAGAAATCTGGCCCCACATTTGTAATGCCATATAAATATGTAATATGTGTGCTGTGATTGTTAAGTGCTGCCAACGTATTCTGCCATTCTTCAGAAAACACATAACACCACATCTTTATTAAACTCTTCCTTCAGTTGTCTTATCTTTCGCAGTGTACATATGTTTCTTTTACAAATAGTTTTACTTCTTATCAAAATAAATACAAATTGTTAGATCTGACACCCTGAGGTGGTAGTCCCCCAAACTAGATGCCTTCACCCCTTCTGTTTTGCTGAATTCTTTATTATCAACTTTAGGACTCCTTGCACTTGACCAGTGCTGAGGTGCAAGTGTGCTCTATCTAAAACATGGTACAATTGGCCAACACCTCATTAGCATATTTAATTTACATATAGGACCCTAGTAAATGGTACTACATGTGCCCAGGGTATGTAACTTAAATGCTACTAGTAGGCCTGCATCACTCACTGTCGCCCACTGCTGTAGCCTTTTAGAACATGTCTCAGGCCAGCCACTGCAGCCTGTAGTGCAGTTGTAAGCTGCCATTTCAACCTGGCAAAGTAAACCTTTTGCCAGGTGTAAAGATTCCTTTCTAATACTTATAAGTCACTCCAAGGTAGGCCCTAGAGGCTTACAGGGCAGGGTGCATTGTATTTAAAAAGCAGGTCATGTGGGTTTGAGGTTTGCATGTCCTAGTACTGAAAAACTCCTAAAGTTGTTTTTTGCATGGCCTTTCTCTCACATAGGCTAGCACTGGGTTGCCTTATTACACTTAATAAGTGATACTTATGTTATGGAGGAGATAGGGAAATTATGTTTACACTCAAACTCATTGTAATTTAAAACTATCTTTAATGATAAACTTGGATTTTAGGTCACAGTTCTGAAAATCCCACCTTTGGAAAGTTGCCATTTTGTTGTCCTAACTATTTGTGCCTTTTACCAGTATCCTGGCTCACATGGCTGGGATTAGCTTAGCTGTTGGCCTTTGTGTATTCCTCCCAGACAGTGAGACATAGGGGACGGGGGGGATTCTGTGTTGGCAGGCTGGGCCATCCTACCAGGATGGTTGGGGTGGAGCTGTTCTCTGACTCTTACATTTCAAAGTGTTGCCTCCCACACACTTTCAGAGGAACTTGACACTGGTCTTTTGCTACCTTAGACTACTTGGAGCCTTGTCAGGGAAGGAAAGGAACTTTCCAGAACTAGAGGTGGGGGTAGTAAAGGGAGTGCCCCCACTTCAAAAGCTGGCACCAACCGTTATAAAATTGGACCTCTTGAACCACTCATCAGATCACTTCTTGTTCTGTGGAGGACTCGGAAGAAAGACTGCTCTACTGCCCAAATGACTCCCTTCTGCCCTTCTGCCTGAGGAAGTAAGCCTGGACCTGCTTCTTGAACCCAGGACCAGCGGAATGACTCCAAGGGCTAGCTGGCTGGCCTCCTGTGGGAGAGAAAGCAACATAACACGATCCAGAGACCTGCCCTGCATCTGTCCAGCTGACCAGACCCAACAGAACCCAAGTGGACCTGCCTGTGCCCTATTGATGGCTTTCGCTGGAGTAAGACCTGATACCCAAATGAAGCCCTCAGGTTCTGGACTCTTGACCGGCATCAGAGTGCTCCCCTCCTGGCCCAACTGAGTGTTCTCTCCAAACCAATGCAATGTGACGCAACTTGACGAAGGACCTCGCATCGCAACTTCGTGCAGCTACTGATTGGTGGGATCATCGTAACTTGCACAGCATGATACAACTTGACGCAGGACCTCGGATCACAGCACCTCACAGCTCCTGATCGGCAGCCTCATTGTAACTGATGCAGTGCGATGCAAGTCAACACAGCACCTCGTAGTTCCCTGACATAAAGTCCCTAAGGTCCAACTCCATCTTCTGTAGGCTCCGACTACATCTTAGTTCATGGAGGCCGCCATCTTCCTTAACTTAGACAACAGAAGTCACCATAATCCCTGATATATGCAGATCATTATAATGTATACCTTTAAATGCAGATTTCGCCAGAACTTATCTTTCTAGGAACTGTGATAGCATCAAGTTCTTTGATTAATGACGTAGATACAATATCTAATGCGACATTCGTCTGGGTCAAATGTCTACTCCTCACCATGTCAAGGTCAAATAAGAATACATACAGACATAAACCCAAATAATGTAGCCTGAATTGACATACATTTACCTTATATGTTCATAAGGAAACATCTGGGACACAGACCTTGATGTAAATAATCTAAGTCAGACATTCCTAAACTTATGTCAGAAATTCCAATTTCTGATAAGATTTAGGATATAAGGACTGCCCTTTGACCACTTGTCAGGAGAGCTCATTTGCCTAGAATATCACCCGAGATTCTGCTAGAGATGGTCGCACCTGCTGCCAGCACACTTTGTAAATGATATATCTCGCCTGAAGCTGATAAAGCCAAGTCCTGAAGGAAGATTGACTGACTACTACTGCAGTGGGTGTTTCACCTTCACAGGGAACACTGTTTCCGCACCTCCACTGATAAGTAATGCAGAGTGGTTCTTCTCACTAAGAAACGTTAGATTTGAAGTTGCTCTGCCTTTCATGCTCTTATAACAAAGCGCATAAAAGCAGGCATTAGGTTCTAGATGACATTGTAATTGACATATTAACAATGCTGGAAATGTTCATTTTATTCTCATTATTTATAACGTGTCTTGTTGCAGTTTTTATGATATTGCGTTTATGGACCTCTTCTCAGCCTTTGACACAGTTAATATATCTAAGCTCTGGAGAATAACTGCAAGGATAGGAATTCACCCAGCTATTATTGGCTTGCTGCAAAGGATGCACTGGGATTGTTTGATTAGGGTCAGGTGCAGTATCCCAGTCTCCCCTGAAATTAAAGCCTCTACGGGAGCCACACAGGGGTGCATGATGGCTCCTTTATTGTTTCTCATTTACATCAATGACCTTGAACCTAGCCTGTGCAAAGAAGGGAAAGATCTCCCCAAAGTGAAGTTAAGGGCCCTGCCCATTTTTGGTGTCTGCCGATGATGCAGTCCTTATATGAAGAACTGCAAATGGTTTCCAATGTCTTTTAGACTCCTTTTAAAGTTTTATGGGGAGGTTTGACTTAAAAACCAATCTCAGTAAATCCTTCGCAGTGAGTATTGGTTACAAAAATGTTAAACCTCAAACATTCCTTCTAATTGGTACGGAAATTCCAAAGGTCAATACCTTTAATTATTTTTAATAATTTAGGCATCGCGCTTAACAAAAATTTATCTTGGCGCAATCTATTTTCCAATAGGGTCATCCAGTCCCAAAGAGCCATGGAGGCAATTTTCACCTTTGCACACCGGCTAGGGCAAAAACCCGGTGCTTAAGATGATTAGCATTTACAAAAGTAAGTGCACTTCAATAGCCGCGTAATGGAAGTACAAAGGTACTGGCCCTCTAGAGAAGGTTGAGAACAAGCTTCTAAGAAGATGTTGCACTGTTCACCAAGCCATCCCCACTTTTATATTCCACTCCGAAATGGGTTTGTACCCCTTGGAGGACAAGGTTAAGTTGGCCCTCTGTTGCTCTGGGTCAGAATAAGGGGTAAAAAGTGGGCTTCACTGTCAAAAGATGTTCTGGAACGTTGTCTATCCCTGGATCATGCTTTAGCGATCCTCTAGATCAATTATGTTAAAGGGTGGTTTACAGACCTGTTTTTTGCAAATTTACTTTTAACCCGAGGGATACAAAACCAACTATGACCGCCTTGGTGAAAGAGGCATTCATGGAAAGACAGTGTAGCCTTCACCAGGCAAACTTTGACAAACTCAATAGTGCCAACTATAATTCTAATAAAATATTGCTGGGTTGTATATTTTATTTGATTTCAGTCCTTGATGCAAAAAGCAGGTTTTTCTAACGGGGTTTCATTTTAAACTTCTTTATTTATTAGTGGCCTTCCCTAAGGATGTTGATTGGTGTACAGCCTTGCCAAACTGCCCTTGTGATGATTCATCAAAGCACAGTGCACATAACTCTATTCTTTCGTTGATATTCTCAACCCCAGAAGCGCTTCCTGAGACCAATTCTTTGTTCATCAAAGATTAGATCTCATAGAGAAGCGTTGCCGTATTTTCAAAAACTGTGCGAGCTGGATCTCTGTGTAGCAGTGTTAAACTTTATTTGTTGTGCAATTAGAATTAGAAATGTATATGAGCTGTATGATGAATGTTTCTGTTATATGACCTTTTGTGACCCTACCAATTGGAATTGATCATTTTTTAAATATATTTGTATTACTCTATGTAGTTTTATGATGCACTGTTGTATTCTGTGCTTTTGTGGCTTGAGATTAGCCAAACAAAGATCTTCGACTGACTGACTGATATTTTGTGTAGTTGATTTAGATGTACTGAGTAGCAGATTGTGCCTGTAGTATTAACTACTTTTAACTCAAAAGTGTTCTTTCTTCTTTGTACAGTATGTGATACTGTGAATAACAAAATAAGGTTAGTTTCAGTTTCTACTGTGCCCTTGAGCCCTTTTTGGGATTGATAGTAACCCAAAAGCAATACTTCTATGTCAATTACACATTGAATAGTGTTTTGCGGAGCTACAATAACTAGTATTTACCATTAATCACTGGTACATTGAACCAAGTACACCTGTGTCACTTGTGGGTGGCAAAGCACACCTTGTAGAGTTACGCCAAAGTCGTAACTTACACAACATCGGCAGCCTCCTGGGAATAGACGCAGCGCATGCAAGACTTTGCATCTTAGCCTAAGTACAACAAGGTACACTATCCAGCAAGCCAAACTCAGTCCTGTAGCCAGTCCTCTATTGCAGTCGGCCTGAACTTGTAACTTTGTTCCAGTCTGGTGCGACCAGATAACTATACTTGGCGCTTTACACTTTTTTGCTGCTATTTTTATTGAAGACCTTGAAATTGCATATCTCCAGTTCTAGTGACTGGATTGATGTTGTTCTGCTAACATTTTATTTATTTATTAAGTTTTACTCTATATTTCTAGTCTGGAGTGGGATTTTTATTGTGTTGTTTTTTTCACTTTATTGCAGTTTGTGTGCATTGCCTCTTAGATAAGCCTTATTGTTTTTGTGCCACGCTAACCGAGGGTTAAACACAGGTTCCTTTAGTGACTATTTGAGGTTCACCCTGATAAGGATTGTGGTTGTTGCTAGAGAAGGGTTTCACCTCCCTCAACCAATAACCCAATTCCTCACACAGTTCTAAACATACAACTATGCTTTCATTGTGCTCTTTGAACCCTTTCATCTGACTGCAATACTGTCATGGCAGCATACTGAATACCTCACTTGTACGATCGTTTTTCTCCCATCTGGATGGCAGAGTATTAGACACTGAATGGAGATAACTCAGTGTTCTTGGGTCTTAATTTTAGTTTCATTTCTTTTTCTGTCAGTGCTTACTTTTTTGACTCGTCATTGCTCAATTTCTCTGTGGGTTGAGAAATCCCTGAATAAGTTTGTAAATAAATAAATAAATATTGACCACAAGGATTCGCCTCAGAATATATAGCCTTAATTTGCTGGTAATGTTAAGTGTGGTTAGTGTATTTAAAAATCCACAGTCCTATGTACTGCAATGAAAACCAGAACATTTACATTACCAACCATCAGTCATTGTAGATGATGACTGGAATGCTTGGTTGTTTGACTTTTAGTCTAGTATTACAACACTTTGGATTGTGTGCACTGGTTTTATAGTGTATTAATTTAGATATTGGATGGTATCTGTCTGGGGTATCTGTAGTGCTGTTGGGATCATTTTGGCACCCTAAATGAGCTCTTTCTCCACCGAATCCCCTGCTACCACACGTAAGCAGTGCCCCTCAGCTCTCCAAATCTCCCCTCTCTCACATGCATTTCATTTGTTTTATAGCGCTGCTCATATCAGTGTAGGCTGTCAGAGCACTTTACATTACACACACATTACACAGAGACAGCGGACAATACATATGTAAATCAGTCTATAGGAAATGTTACATAAGAAATGAGGTTGCAAGGTATAGGAATCATGTCATTTTCACTAGTAGGCAGTGTATTTTAAGAGTGTTTACTTTGGAGAAGAACAAACTCAGAATTTAAGACATGCCACAGAGGATGGGGTTGGCTTTACAAATAAAAATGTATTTCTCCCAAAACCACCCCTTTTTTATCAACACTAGGCTAATGAAGGAATAGGAAAAAACATATCATTCTAACCTCTGCAATGCAGTTTGTATGCAGCTATTTGCTGATAGTTCATAGCTCTCTTTGCTATGTTAGAATTATAACTTATGAATTTCAAGTAACAAAATTATCTATGTGACGAAAGCAGGAGCCGGCTGAGCGATCCACACAAAATACAGTTCTGTGATCTGCATGGTACATGTTCTTTGCAGTAGGCATCTTAACCCTCTGCGCTACTTTATGATGAGTCATAACTCCCACTAGACAAAACTTCTCTCTTCCTGCAGGAACATTACTCACCAGAGTTATCTTTGTTTATCGTTGCCTGAAAACTGCTGGACCCACAAGGAACTCTGCAGCAGGTGCTTGTAAACCCAGAGGTCATTGCCAAGTGCGGCTGCACTGATCACACCATCCTAAAGCTGGCCCTGCTCCCTGCAGCACCAAAAACAAACAAAAAATCTACCAAAAGTGTGTGTTAATTGTTGTCCTCTTGTAGAGTAATCAAGCCGTTTCAACTCAACTCTTTTAAAACTGTCATGAAAGATGACATAACTATCTTATTCTTTTTCAGGTCTGCTCTATCGAGAAGTTTTGCCAACTTCAAGTAATCACAAATAATCATCTATAAAAAAAATACATATGCACATATATAGAGGGACTTTGGATGAACTCTCTTCGCCCATTGTTCTAGATAACTGTCATTCACATTTCCACCCACCACAGGATACAGCACGAAGCATTGAGTCAACAGACTTCAGACATTGGCTCTCTTGCACGGCCACCTACAGAAGTACATTTCAGTGCCAGGGCCAGTGGGCCAATACTTTACTTTTGATAACACTTTGCTTTTCCATTTTTAATCATGTACATATTTTTTTGAGTTAGTCATTCCTTGTGTATTAATGCTATGTCCTTAGGTCACAGTCATCAGAAGCAAATAGTGTATTTTCTTTGTGCCATTTAGGATCATATATTCCTGTGATGTACATTAAAACTAAAAAGGGTTTTGCAACTATTCTAAATACAGCTTCCTTTCATGAAGCATCTGTACTGTTTTTAAACTGAAAAATTGTGGAATACGTTTGGAATGAATAAAAACATTGCACGAGTTTACCATGGCCTAACCTGTTAGCTTTGCCAGTGCTTGTTTAAAATAGCATTGTGAATGCAAATATGTACACCCAATTTTTGTTTTGTTGCTGCAGAGCCGTCTGGATTCATTCCGACTACTAAAGTATAACGTTGACAGCGCAGATGAGTTCACAGGCAAGAGAGGGTGCCTGCTGGTGGAAAGGCACCTTGTTGCTCCTGGCATGTTTTTGGTGAGTTTTACATCAAACTTGTTTGTATTTCAGAAATTCTATATGCATGGGGTTTTTAAAGAACTGTCAAAAGGGAGCCCGCTGACGGAGACACTACTACATCCCTTGAGTGATAGATTACGCAGAAGGAGAAGGTTTGTCCCAAGTGATCCTTCAAAATGAGGTGAAGAGGGTGTAACGACCAATGGATGCCAGATAGAACCATACTCTCTACGGAAACAGCACACTGACCAGTGATCCCTGCTTGACGTGGGTCCCCGCTTCCTCTCTCAATATCCATCAGGCAGTCCCCATTGAAGAAGGCAATCACGCCTGGCTATCACAATGTAATAAAGTCCGAAAATTCACTGTAAATTAACTTTTTATGTAAGCTGGAACTTTTATTATACTGGTTTGTTTATTTTTTTAAAGTATAAAATGCAAATAGGTTCGATTTTGCAATTAGGCTTGGGTCGTGTACTAACCAAATAGAAAAAAACAGCAATTTCGTCTATATAGCTGCAAAGCACATGTAGAATTTCCACACAATTGATTTCAGTGTAGGTTATTTACATATTTTAGACATTCTGTGCAACTGACTGAATTTTACCCCTGCAATTGAACGTGTGAAACATCCATGTGGGGAGTGCAGTTTGTGCTAGGTTAGATCCCTGACCTTTGTACAGTACAGCAGTGTGTAGGCCATCAGAGGTGGTCCTTGCACGTGCACTGATGAGACCTGGAGTGATTGTGTGTCACTTCTACCGCAGTCACGGTGGATGTGATGGTCACGGTACAACGATATTAACGCCTTGGTGGTTATATGGAGGATTTCACCTGACCCCACTACTTCCTGTCTGGTGTGTTTGATTAACCGTGTCACATGCCACAGTGTGTGCCACAGCGAGGCAACCACTTTTACATAGTGGTTTACCAGCACTGATTTTAGGCCTGTTTGTTTGAGAAGTTCCTAATGACCCTCTCAGAGTACAGTTGCATATGCCACAAAGGCACTAAACAGACCCCGTTTTCTTTTACCATCACTATTAATTAGATGTAAAATAATATTATAGCCATTTGTATTTCTAAGCTGCACATGCACCACCCATACGTTAAATAAAACCTTTGGAATCCAGGATCATAACCAGCACAGGGGCAGATTTACTAAATATTAGCACCACACAGTAGTAGCCAAATTTGCTGCACTGCTTTGCGCAAAGCAGCACTGAGATATATTACTAAAAATTGGCATGCTGCTGCTGTCATCCCCTGTGCTGACCCAGCAGCAAGCACAACCTTTGGTCCACGGTGCAAAGGTGTCGGTGTGGTGTCTACCACAAGGGGCGGCTTCTTCGTTGGGTCCTTGCCACCCCTTGTTGTGAGCCACCACATGCATTACCATTCATTGAAAAAGCAATTCAAATTTTAAATTAATTCATAATGCATAATCGCAGGGGTCATGTTGCTCATGTTCTGGGTGAAGCAGGGCTTGGTGAACCCAGCTGATTGGCAGGTATTAGGTCAAGTGCGCATGTTGGGTTGAGCAGGTACTTACTGTGGTCGACTCAAAGCGCGCACTTTAGACTTGTTGAACCAGAGTTGTTAGGGATCCAGAGGGAACGCAGCTTCCGTGGTCTCTTCTGGAGTGGTGGATTTACCTTCTTCCAACATTCCTTGCATTGCTCTCTTGCTGTTTACTAGTAAAACAGCCTGAGGGTAAAGCACTGCTTGGTGCTTTTCGTAGCAGTTCAAGCTCGCCTCTCTGTGCCAAGCCATGCTCAGGTGGCAGCGCGGGGTGGGAGTACTATAGAAAATGCCCACACACTGCGTGGCTTTATTTTTAAGCCTTAAAATAATTGGTCATGTTTCAGTTCCCTGCAGAGTCGATTCATTCAATGTACTTCCCTCAGCCATACAAGCGGTAGATGGACTCTTAGCAGTTACCTGCGATGAGCGTGGGGGTCTGTTTGTGGATGTGTTTATGTGCCATAAACTGAAGTGGTTCGTGGCCGAGCTCTGGACACAGGCCATATTTATACATTTTTAGCGCCGCTTTTTAACGCAAAAGCGGCGTAAACTTACAAAATACAATTGAATTTTGAAAGTTTGTTCCGCCTTTGCGTTAAACGGCGCAAATGCGGCGCTAAAAAAGTATAAATATAGGCCATAGTGCCCCTTCCATTCACTTCATTGCCCTAAGTGTAGCCCCCGCCACTGCACCTGCAGAAAATGGGAAGCGAGTCTCAGCCCCCCTGCTGGAGCTGTTTCCATGCGCAGCCAGCTGGTGATCAGCGTGAGGCTGGGACCTGGGGAAGCATGATTTTGGATGCACTTTATAACCCATGGATGTACATTACAGGCATGTGAGTGCATGGGTGATATATCAGGGTACACTTTTCCGTGTGGGGATGGCAGCGTACGTTTTTGATTGCAGTGACATGTTCAGGCATACCTGATATTGGGGCAGAATGCCTTATTGGAAGGTATGTATTTTGGACCATATAGCGTTAAAGTGAGGGGAATGCCAGGCTCTGCGCCACTGCAATGAGTGTATGTTGGGGGTGATCTCATTCAGTGTGAGGGTATTTTAGGACGCATTGTGCACATCTTAGGACATGGCATGTTTACGTGGGTCATATTTTACTGTCTCGCTGCAGTGTGATATGTTGTGGGCCCTTACTCCTTACAGTGTAGTACGGTTTGAGGCATTCCTCACAGTGGGGTATAGTTGAAGGAACTTTCCACAATAGGAGTTACATTTATTGTTACACATTAATTAAAGACACTTCGTTTTCTCAGTGGTCATGCTTTGCAGCTTCTCAGTGGGGTATATTTCCCTTTTGTCATCACACCTGGTTAGTTCATAGGCATTTCTCAATACAGTGGAGTACAGAGAGCTAGCATTATTACTTGGGTATGTTCTGGAGTTTTATTGTGGGTTATAGTTTCAGGTTTCCTGTGCCACTCTGAACTTTATTCCGTGACATGTTTTGCTACCTTGTTATGTATTTGGGGATTTCCTCTTTTTAGCGTTATATTTATGTAATTTCTCATGAAAATTACGTTTATTTTGGTACATTTATCCATACCGTAGGGTTCATTTGGGATATTTCTCACAATGGATCCCTCCTCTATCCCTCCTTTCACTCATCCCAAACCCCTCATACTACTATGATCTCCCAAATAACACTTTCTAGACTCTTCCCTTTCCTGTCACTCCATTATCCTATTCACTCGAACTAACAGACTTGCATGTCCCCTGCTCAAATTAACAATTTATATTTCCCTATAGTAATCCACCATTAATCCTTGGGGTTCCGGAGTAATGTGCTACTCGCCAAAAAGCACTTAGACACCTTGTTAGGGGTAGTATGCGCTATATAAATACAATTACAATGGATTGTACTGGAACTCGGCTGGACAGCCAGTGCGTCAAGATAGATGGGGAGTACATTGGATCTACTTTCTTTCGAAATGTGTTTGCCTTCCTTCCTGGCCTGTCCTTAGAGGTCTTGGGAGTGAGTGTTACCAGGATTTCAGTGGAAACCAGGTTAGTAGGAGAGAGAATGAGAAATACACTGATGTTTATTTCCTAGTACAACTTCTCTGTGTCGTTTCCTCCAAGACCTGCCTGTCTGCAGTCCCAGCCTGCTGCGGGATGCTGCATGCAACCTGTTGCTCATGAATAAAGAGGCATGTTAGTCACCATGTACACACTGTATGTTGTCTGGATTCTTATTTCTCTTTCAAGAAATTATTTAACAAACTGAGCTCTAAAATGCCCCATCTGCCCCTTTTTTCTTTCATATTTTTTCAGGGGGAGAACCTCCCAAAACTCCCTTATGTAAGTCAGGCGCACTTGCTAAATCACACTTGCCCCCAACTCTTACACCCCACCACTTTGAAAAATAATTTTGTACTAGAATCAGTGCTTAATTTGTGCTTGTTGTGTCCGGCGCTGAGCACCGGCACTTATTTTTGAGGGCCAGGGCTTACTCTTCTGCTTCAAGCATTTGCTGCGAGCAAAAGACACATATGGGAAAGATGGATGAAGGGAAAAACGAAAACGCGTCACAAAGGGAGAAAGTAGAAAGCTGCAAGAGTGAGCAGAAGGGGCATGAAGTGGCTTTAGATAGATTGAAGAGGCCGAGACGGCTTCAGGATTGCGCCGCCTCAGTAATCCATGTCCACACATTTAATTGCAGCAGCCGCGGGTTTAACAGGAGGGCTTTGAGCACCGGCACCTTTTTATTTACATATTAAGCACCGACTAGAATAATATTCTCTCCTGGACATTTTTTTTTAAAAAATCCACATATTAGATGTCTGCTGCCGGTGCAGTGCTAATGCAGCATCTGAAATGTTTGGACAAAAAAAACACCCAAGTTCCATCAAAGTAATGCCCTTTCGATGCATCAAAAAGTGCTGTTTGCGCTCAAAAAAGGGCACCCTTCCAGCACAAAATACCTTTTGCATTGAAAAGTAAATGCCCTAACAAGCGGGTTGGGCTACTTTATGTCACCTCGCTTTACTTAGTGCCTGCCCCTGAATTAAAATGTAGAGAGTGGTAGAGAAACACATTCAGTACAGAGTTTTGATGTTTCATGCTAATAATTTCCAAAGGTACTTATTTCAGAGGGAAATTCTGACATTATCACGCAATTGTCTGCCACTTTTGGCTAGCAGGTTTGTGAGTATTTATTTATTTTATTTGTAAAGCATCAAAGACTTCCTTATGCTTTGTTTAGTGGGAAAGGACAGCAACGCTCACGCTCCAACGAAGCTGGAGTCCTGAAGCTTACAAGACGATACATTATATGACGTTCTTCGTTTGCTGTCCTGAGTCAACCCTTTAGTCGAATTATCATTTGAACTGTTCCTTCTTCAGACGTTCCTAGACCTGGAAGAGGGGGCAAAGCCGCTAGTTACTGTGGATGAGTCGCAGCTTTTGCAGATAACTACGACCTTCCTCCCAATAATTTAAACAGCGTGCTCGTGTGTATGAAGAATCAGAGCTCTGTGCACATTAGAGGCACAAGGGACAGTTAAATATCTTGTGCAAAAGGCGCGTGGGGTGCACTGAGGGATGGGGTGAGGAGTGGTCACTCTCTGGCTGAAGAAGGAGATGGGACGTCCCTAACCTTTGGGGACCTGGTGCTCTTGAAGAGATTGACGTATGTCGTTTTAGGCCGGCTTGTGCTATTACTTTCGTCCTCTTATAAACTTCTAGTGCTTCTTACAGTGTGCTCGTTTCCGATTCGTTCCTCTCCGCTGTTGACAGGAAATAAATTACTGCTATTCTTTATAACAGCAGGTGAAAATAGAGCTCAGGAGACTTTCAGTAAAAACAGTCAGCCTAGGCATGTTTGTCCACTGGGTGGCAGTATAGACTGTCTAACATGAGTCCACTTCATACGCAGAATTATAATGCCTTGGATTATAGAGTTTACAGTTCTAAACTCTTCGGTCATCCTTATGTGCAGTGCTTGAAATGGAAAAATTAAAGTGCAGGTACTCTGTGCCAGAGTACCTGCTTGTTTCTAAGAAGTGCCGGTACTCTCCAATTGAAAGTATTACGTTTTTCTTGAGATGTGCCGGTACTCTCCCGCTCAAAATAAAAAAGTGCCGGTACTCAGTACCGGAGAGTACCGGCCCATTTAAAGCACTGCTTATGTGTGGCTCGATTTTAAGAGGCACCGTATCCCACACCCATTGTTACCCATTGTTACCCTGGTTAATGGTAATTTTAGGCGGGAATTTAACTTGAACATGAATTGGTTTTACCTGCCGGACGTTTCCTGTTTTTCCCGCAGCAGGTGAAATCTCCAGACTGAATATCACTCACCAGTAGTGTTTGCATTAAATGTATATGTTATATATACGTAATAACGACTATTACCTGGACCATCAGAAGTAACAGGCTTATAATATTGGGGACCTAAGTCTTCCAGATGTGACCAACTTGAGTTGACCGAAGTGAAATATGCAGTTTTCCCTCCCACACCTGGAGACACCAGATCTTTGAAAACGGAAACACCTGTAAACCCAAAACGTGATTAACGGGCATTTTAATTAACTTATAATCAGTCATGGAAAAAGTTTAATCGGCCTCAAAACTAATTTAAACCGAATTTAATTTCCTGTGTCTGGAACCTGCGGCCTGTAAACACGCACATGCCAAATCATGACTGCGACACCATATGCTATATGCAGAAGCTGAAAATACTGGAAATGACATAGAAACTGAACTTCTTTAGAAAGTGAATCCATGTATTTGGCAGTATACTTTCAGAGATTAAATAGACCACTGAAGACATACGGATTTTTCATTACACCCATCTATGTTCAGAAAAAAACATTAAATAGATCTGATTTAAGAAGTTAGGACGTCAAATGTTTCCAGAGATTGCACTGTGCTTACATTATGACTTTGAGATTTGGAACAGTGGGCATATTATGATTGGTATTTTTACAAGTCCCACTGGCTTTTCTGCCTTCGGTTTTGCTCTCACATTATAATTTTTAAATGAGAAGGATTGTGTGTAGCATCTCACTTAACTATTCACTTCCATTTTATTTGTGGTGGTAGCCATTCAATCCCTAAATATTTAGACTTCCGAAAAAGTGAAATGACGCGTGACCAGGAAAGAGTATGCCAATGCCTGACCCTGCTCCGTTATCAAGGTGAGAAGGTGTGCTGGGTACGTGGGTACCACTCAGAAGTGTGATGCTGGCACACAAAAGCTCCCAACTCATTTTGGATCACAGGCAGTGTACATTCTGAGAGATTCAGCTTTCATGGATCCAGGCAGATGGACGGGCAAACAAACGATGCTGTTCTCACTATTTTGCATCCAAAACGTGGTGCAGGCAAGCTATCGGGGGCACTCTGCAGTGGTCACTAAATGGTCATGAAAGCTGGTTTAAGAAACCTCTACCAAATGTCGTCCCACCACTTGGTGATGGAGAGCACAGCAGGCCCAAAATGACATGCCACACCTAACCCTACGGAGCTCCTGTCATCTGTAGGTGTCAGTGGGATCAAACGTGACAACTGTTGGTGAGTTGACTCCCAAGATGCATTTTGACCAGGAAAAGGCCTGCTTTGCATCCAGTGTGGTAAAATGAACAATTTGACCATGATGTGTATGGTGGCAGGAACCCAGTGACGAGCTTTGCATGCTTTAGATTTACTAAAAGAGTACACAGACCACTGCTACAAGAAGGTTCAGAAAACCAGCTGGAGTGGAGAAGAGGCAGAAAAGAGGATGCTTTGCTTATCTTCATTGTCCTTTAAAGGCCACAGTGGGGAAAGAGAGGTTGAGGATGGACTTGTGTTCCATGGGCAACACTGGTACGTCACTTAAGATAATGGCAGTGGTACGATTCACTAATCTGAAATTGAAATGCAGACTGAGAGACACCACAGAAATTATCTGAATGTTGCCATCCAGCTTCAGGATGTGTTTGCTACAGTATATCCTTCACCAAGGCCACCTCCAAGGTTACTAGTTTTGTCACCAGTTAGGCCTGAGATGTTACTAAGCTCAAAACAGCCCAAATGCCGGGTTTTGTCCTATTTGAAATAATTGTAAAAACAGAGTATGTAGCCTTGTTTGGCAAGATTGGGTGCCTCAAAGACTGAAAAGTGGATATCCATGTAGAGGAGACTGGTCAGTCCTTATCGCTGGTGCACAGAAAGGTGCCGTTTCATGTGATGGCGAAGGTTGCAAGGAGCTGAGGGATATAATGCTGATATGTCTTGTTGAGGCTTATTATAATTTCAATATCCTTCTTCTGCAATCGATTGTGCTCCCCACTTTCCTCTCCCACTTTGCTCGTCCTTCCTTCCATTCCCTTTTCTTATCCATCCCTCCTTTTCCAATCTTACCCTTTCACCTTTCTGTCCTCATTCCTATTTCAACCTGACCACTCTTTGCATCTTTTCCTTCCCCTTTATAATTTCCTCCCTTACTTTCACTCCCTTGCTACCTTTCTTCCCCTTTGTCTTCTATTTCACTTCTGCCACACCTTCCTCATCCTCTCCATCTGCTTCCCACGATTTAGCTCTGTTCTCGTTCCCATTCCCTCCTCTGCCGAAACTCTCCTCCAAACATTTCCTCTCTCCCACTTTCATACCTCTCTCCCATTACACCTTCACGCCTCTTCCTATTGTGTACAGTACCGATTGCTGGTTCTTTCGTGGCAGATCTCTGTATCCAACTGCTGGTAAACACGTTTTGAAGGTCAATACTGAAAATAAATTGTTGTCAACCACATTTGCTTCTACACATAATCACTTTTGATAGCATCATAGCTATCCAAATCGGATGAATTACTAATGAGTACTCTTGAGGGGAAATCCACTGGTTGTTCCATCATCCCAGTCCCTCCTCATTGGGGAACCAGCGCACAGTGGGCATCAGGGAATTAGGACTACAGCAGGGTTGTCGGAGAAAGTTGATGCTGGTATCCTGCTGGCCCTGCAAAGTGGATTTACCCCCTCAGAGGCGCCAAGTTCGGTCTGCAATCCGAGCAGAGGTTTGAAACATATACAGTGTGCAGATGTTGTGTCTCTCGAGAGTAGAGTATATGCTAGTTGTAGTCAATGATCTCCCAAGCCACTCAGAGGTTGAATTTGTGCTTTCAGTGGCCACTATGGCACTCCTCCCAAAGCTCAAGAAAGTTCTGACCTTTTATGACCTCACTGAGAACTTTCAATATGACTGGGACCCCTTTCAGGGTGTAACTTACTGTTTGGTTGGCTGATGGTGCAGAGAAAGGCTTCACGAAGACTTAATGCCTCTGTTGGACTGGAAGAACTTGCCTGAACATGGAAGACTAACACTGCTATTGTTAGAACGGGATGCTTTTGGAATATCTTTGGGTGACTGCTGCCTTCCTGGAACAGGAAATACTATACTTCATGTGGTTGCTTCGTATCGAGCTGCCTAGCCCCCCTCTGCCCCTCCACTACGGCCTTTATTGAGTGCTCAACAGGGTGCATCTTACCCTTTGTCTCACGCTGCCACATTGGACACGAGTCCAGCTGCTGCAAATGTCCAGAGCTAAATAGGAAACTTGCCCAACATTAGAAAGTATGTTTCAGCAACGCAGCAGTTAATAAATTACAAAAGAGGAGAACAAGACTATGGGAAAGTTTGGGAGATGACCTGACAGGCTTTTTCCTGTTATTACCACTTGGTCTGCTGCTGGGTGAGTGACATGTGAGATCTTAGGCAGAGATTCTGCCCTTTGTTGATTTTTTTCAGTAGGCTGGTATTAGGATGTAATGCACTTGCAGCGAGGTGGACAGGAATATCTGTCACGTTTGTGAATCTGCCAAACTTTATATCATCTCCTTAATGCTTTTCTGCATGGAAATATTTTCAAATTAGTAGTACAACAAAAATGTATTTTATACATAGATCACATTTTATTGTGTACAAGGATAACCAAGAAGAGGGGCCACTTTTAACATCTAACCACTAACCCGCCTGAGATGCCCTTATCCTCTGGCGCTACTAGACCTGGGGCAAAACCCAGCTTGGCTTGTCAGCAAAATCACCCAATAGCCCCTAGAATTCAAATATTGACACTGGCTCACTCTTTTATGTCCATTACTGAGTGGAGACATCACTGCGACACTGACTCGCCTGCCTTTCAGACCGAGTAGTGTTTGACTAGTGTGGAGCCCCAAACCCCTGTGCTCATACATATTTACCTACACGATTGTTGAAAATCCAGTTGTGCAACAAAGAATGCTCTAAGGCGTGTGTTTTGCATAACTATCTCTTTATATTTTGAAAATTTAGTGAACATCCTTTGTTTCCTAATAACACTACACGGCAGAAGTACCAACTAGTGGTTTACAGTCATCAAACATTTTGGCTAAACAGATCAGCACTAAAATTGTTCTCTGGCTATTGTTAAACACGAGGGGTAGCTGACCAGCAAAAAGGATCACTATATAGGTAAAAACAACCAATTCTTTGGAAGTTTCGACAGCGGCCTAAAAAGTGAAAAGTTACATTGAAGCATTTCTACACAACATGTGACCCGAACTAATCCATTTAAAAAGTGTTCACAGAGCATCTGTAACCAAATTGGTGCTGACAACATAAGAAATTGAATTCCTAAAACGTACGAAAGTAGGGCAAAGCGAGACGTTTTCAAAACATTTCCCTCGCTTTTGGCGCAGGCAGAGGACACTTGGCAGAAGAGTTTATGCACGTTTAGTTTGTGGTTTTCCTGCATCAGTCCTCTTGAGCTTGTGAAAGGCTTGGAGCACAAGGCGGCCTCTGTTTCAGCCCGTGGTACGCATGACATGCAGTAGCTCAGCAAGGCTGGGCAGGGATGCTGGCCAGCTCCAGTGAAAGGCTGGCCTTGTGCCCTGCTTTGGATTTCCACGTGGAAGTGGTCAGACTTAATGCGAAAGAATCTGGGACATGACAAAGTAGTTAATGGAGGCCGGCGCAGGTCCTCAATTTTCGAAGTGCCTGACTAGTCTGGAACGATGTTATAAAAATACAACTTCAATTGGTGGAAGAATGAGAAGTCACGTTCATCGAGGTGTCTCCCGGGAGCTCGGTGTGGGGAAATCGTCTTGCTTCCAGTCACAGTGACTTTATTGGATAATTTCCATGGAGGACTGCATCCCTGGAGTGCAGTCCTGGACGAAAAGAGAGAGAAAGAGCCCCCACCCCAGAGCTTAAGTAGGTCAGGATCCACCCTCAGTTCGTCCCTTTCGTGCCCCCATGCTTAGTATCTTTGAACTCACTAAAAGCATGGGGGAAAGAGGGAGTGGATGAAACCCGTACGGTCAGGGCCCTGACTAACATCTGTCTGTATTGTCTCTGGTATAGGCTCATTATGCAGCTCATCTGCATGCAATGGCCACGTGACTGTTGGCCTGCTGTGCATTTGTGCATGCACATCTCTTGGCAGGACTCTTCAATGTCTCTAGGCAGTTAGTATCTTGTTAGACTGTTACTACTTCCCAAAAGATACACTGCATATTGGTTCATTCCATCTCAGTTTTTGCACAAATTACGATCAGTCCCGGGTGGTTTGCACTCACAGTTCCCTCCAGACTCCAGTGTGATGAAGGGGTACTCAGTGCGACGACGCAGATATATGATCAAAAATCGTCACAAAGACCATTTTGCACGTTATTACCAATTTTGCAACATAAACGTTAGAATTGCGTGCAAACTCCTATTCGGTGCAGTGGCAAATAGTTTTTCCTTGTGCACCCGGTTATAGCACAGCACTTGGAATGAGACTGTGAGTCTTTTCTCACTTCAGATCATGATGTTCTCAGACAGCAAAGCTTAAATCCAGTGATGGCAACCATCTGAGATGACAGAGTCTCCCAGCCAGGCAAGGTACCAAAAGCCATGGCAAACCCACGTGTAAAACAAAGAGCATACCAAGCAAGCAGGAATCACGTTCCAGGTTATACAGTCTTTCTCAGCCCAAAATGGAAGGCTCAATCTGTGAAGATAAACACATTTGCCTAGAAAAAGAAAGGCCGCTTACCATGTCCCGACCGTCCACAGTTGTCTCCGACACTCCATGAGCTGGAAATGGCGTCCATCCAGTGTTAATCGGATACTTGACATCTTGCCTTGCTCACTCTCACCTCAAGTCAATGCCATCCCAACTCTGTACTGGTTGCCACTTGTTCCCACATACTTGTTGCTGATGGGACAGCGTGGAAACTGATGCACATCCAGGTCACCCATACAGTGATCAGAATGCCTCAGGATGGGGCGCTGACGTGTTTCACCGCTACACCACACGGTTCCATGGCATGCTGCGAGGGAGACATAGCTGGTGGCAAGTTACAGTTGTAGCAGCTAGATTATAACGTCCACTCCTGCAGCTCCCACTCCGGTTATGAAGTCAGTGTCAGTTGTCCACCATACTAGAGGAAGTGTCTGCAGGTAGAAGAGAGCAGCTGTCATGGCCGCCAGGGTACGAACACTCCACGACACAGAGGCTCATATGGATCAGACATATGTGTGCAAAGCACAGGTATTAACACTGGAAAGACCCCTGTGTGGGCTACAATTGAAAATTCCTATGTAGCGCTGATTGGGCATGGCATACAGAACACAGACAATGTAATAGGTAAGCACAGTGCAGTGTTGGGATCAGGCTCAGAGACAACTTGTCAACAAGCTCTCACAGTAAAAGTGTGAACTCTTCCAATGCTTTTGATATTCCCATTAGAGCAGACATCTTAGTGGATATTTCAGGGCAGACTATTAGGAGCATTCTATAATGCTGCAGACCTTACAGGCAGGATGATTCTGCAGCATTGAAAAGCAGCAGTTCCATTCCTGAGGACAACTTTAATTTTCAGCCCAGGAATCAAGAGGGCCCTAATGTGCAAATTGCCACTCCTGAGGAGCAGGTGTTGTCTGCTGCTTTAAGTTACTGTCTTACCTAGTCATGGCACTTTGACTTGGCCACGGTGTAAGGGCCTGCATTGGTAAAGGCGTTCACTGAGAGACTTCACCCAAGGCACCATTCAAACTAAGCACAGTCCCAGAACACAGAATCTTCTCCCCAACTAACCTGAGTCCTGAACACTTCCCAGATTCTGCAGACACAGCAGCATGGGAGGGAAAGCAGGAGACTTTCCCCGAAAACATTTACTGAACAGTGCAGCACAGGGCAGAATAAAGAAAGAAGTACATAAAGACTTAACCCCCGATGTCCTGCCGTCTGTGTAAAGCCTTCGTTGAGACGGTCACTTAACGTTTTTGCCTTCTTCCTCTGTATAGTCTAACTCCACCACATAGTCAATGGTAAGTGGGGGTGGTTGCAGACTCAGTGGCACGCCAGAGAGGCATATTGGCTGCACAGGGCAAGAAAGAAGCCACACGCCACTGACCCAAGACCAGTATTGGTCTGGATGGCTGCTGCTTTGATGGATAAATGAACCCCGTAGCAACCTATTATTTTAGTGCTCCAGTGAGTCTGCAGTGCTTTACGTCACTCACCAGGCCCAACCCTGCTTCAGGTCAGGTGGTGGCAGGGGGCGCGGCCAGCAGTCCAAAGATCCTGGCAGGAATTGTAACCCAAGTGATACTAGAGAACTTGTAGGGTGGTTGACTGCTGTGCCATGTTCCACCGTCTTTCTGAAAAGGGAGCAACCAGTATTGTCTTGGGTCAAGCCAGCCAGCATTGACTCTCTTCCTAACTTGTGTCTTCCTCCTCTGGACTTGGTTGCTCTGCTGTACGATCTGAATGGTCATGAAAGCAAACATCATATCTTGGAACAGACTGACCAATCTTGCCTGCTATGATCGTGCCAGTCAGTGTTCTGCTCCTTGATGTCCCAATAAGTAAGATAAGGAAATTAAAGTGCAACGAGTCAAAGTGATTTTGCCACCGACTGCACAATATAATCCAGTGGGGAAGCGGGGATCCAAAGCAGGTCTCCTCCTGGTGAGTCTATGACGTGGCCTCCAGGATGCTTCACATTCTCCTTTCCAACATCATCATGTCTTTACTTGCTCACATTAAGCAGGCAAATGGGGATATTTGGCTTGCTATTAGTAATGTTTTAAGGCAGTTTCTGCTGTGCCTATGAAACTCTATAAAATGTATCTTTTAATCACCAGGGTAGCTCACAAATGTGCTTTTAAACTCTAATGGTTTTGTCATCCAGCTCTTGACTCTGCTGGATGCCTGATTTTGGACTCCAGTTTATAGTTACCAACCGGTCCGGGTCTAGGGTGGTGCGACCGGTGCCACTGCATCGGGTGGGGGCACCGTGCTTGCAGGTATATTATGGTTTTAAAAGCACCTGCTGCGGCGTTCCTTGCCTCCAGAAGTTTTCAAGCAACAATAAATATGTCAGGATAACTCTGGTCATTAATGTCCCACCTGGCAAGAGATCGGATTCTCTAGTGGACGTTTTAAGGTATGGCAGAGGGTTAATATGCCTGCTGCAAAGAACGAAGTGTACCAGGCAGATTAAGTGCATATAATGCAAATAGGTTAGTGGGTTTCTAGAGAGGTCCTTTTGTTACTTGCAGTTTATAAGTTAAAATCCTAATATAGATCACTCACCTATTAACTGTCATCAAAGAAACACATGCATACTGCAAGGTATAGATTTGGGTGTTATGATTTTTTTCCTCAGCCTTTCATTATCTTAATGTTGCAAAAAGGGTTCATTTGGGTAGAAATCCATTCTTATTATTAAAGAGAACCCCCAACCATGATGTTACATTTTAAATTCTGAGCTTGTACTTCTCCAGACCCAGCACTCAAACTATACAGCCTACCAGTACGGACGACATGCGACTCGTACACCCTGTAGTCCTCCGTCTTATGTATTTTCATACCTATGATTGATTGTGTCTGTGTAATGTGTGCGCAATGTAAAGTGCTCTGACACCCTACACTGGTTTGAGTAGTTCTATAAAACGAATTAAATGCATCTGACAGAGAGTGGTTATGGAAACTTGAGGGGCACTGCTAGAGGGTGGTAGTGAGAGAATCTGTGGCTGAGGTGGTTATGGGGGGGCAACAACAAACCTCATCGCACAGGGCGCCACCAGCGCTAAGGTCAGCCCTGGTTACCAAAGATTATTTTCACGTTTAACGAATGGCCACGACTACAGTGTTTTTACTTGTTCACTCAGGTGCCAGATACAGTATTACATTTTGTCTTTACTTTGAAGCAGAATGTAATTGATTTTATAGTAATTACTACCTGCAGCAGAAAATTACTGTGGCATGCAGTGACTATTGTTCGATGTGCAGAGCGGTTTAACAGCCAAGAGTTGCTGCCTTGATCCAACAGCACCTCCCAAACACTGCACAAGCTGCACAGTCCACCAATTAAGCACAGCATTCAGCTTAACACCTAGGGGTATACTTACTATGATTTTGCACCATATTTGCATCGAAAAAGTGAAGTAAATCAATGCAAAATCTTTTTCTTACTTATTTACTTTCCAGCGGTGCTGGAAAATCACTTAAAAGTAACACAAAGCAGCGCATAGCTCTGCTTTGGATTACTTAGCGCCAAGGGGGCGTTCCATGGTGGTGCATGGGTGTTCCCATGCAGGCACCCACGGTTTTTGACAGAAAACCTCATTTACTAAAAAAAAAACAAAAAAAACAATGAAGCAGGGTTTTACATTAAAAAATAGTGTACATTCCAACTAGGCGCTAACACAGAGAAATACTTTTTTTTCCTCTTTTCTTTTATGACTTGCTGCACTGTACAGCACACACACAAAGTGGGAAATGCTTTAAAGTGTGTGTAAGCATAGTATTTTGTACTGGAAGGCTAGCCTTCCAGTACAAACCAATGCTAGACTCACGCAGACACCCTTGCACTCTGGAGGAGGAGAGCAGTTGCGTACCAAAACTTGAGGGGGGCCCCCCCTGCAAAGTACCTGGAGGCCCCTCCCGGACCTAGTCAGGGGCTTGCTGCCTGCGCACGGTGTACTGTGCTGAGGGGGCCCCCTGGCCCCACACGGGCCTTTGTTACACCACTGGAGGAGAGTTTCTGTAAATATGGCGCTCTCCGGTTCTCAACTTTTCATGCAGCACAGCATTTTGCGCTGCTTCACTATCCTGCTTGTCAATCTGGACCCTAGTATTCACCATAACACCAACAACACACCTGGCTCGTGGGTTGAAATATCTGATCATTAACCAGACCACAAGAAAACAACGACTGAACAGATTCCAGAGATCCTGCATCAGAGGGAGTTCAGATGTGCTGCCCCTTTTCTCTCAAACAACTCACTCCTACCACTCACCCGCATAAAACCTATGATCCCTCCAAAAAATGATCTTCATGTGGACATTCAGTCTGCTAGCCCCCCAGGCATTCATATACTCCCTGTCACCTCCACCCCATGAAGAATGGGACACGGTCACCCGGGCACTAGAAAGCTCTTCATGACAATTTCTTTCCTAATGTACACGTTCTTTTCTTTTCAGGTGTTTAAAGGGCTTCTAAAGCATTTGTAAAGTTAATTTGCTGCCTCAGGGGACTGTTGCAAATTAAGTGGTGGTGAACTAAGCAAGCAAGGGCGTGGAGAAGCCCAGTTGGCAGCGCTGTAACAGCCTCCTACGCAAGTTGGTTATGTTTGCAGGGAGGCAGCTTTTCAAGTGGTGTTTACATTTTAGATTGCAGGTTGAGGCAGATTTTCTCCGCTTAATGCTGGTATACAACCTTGCCAAACCTCTAGCTTGGGTAGGTCTGTTCTGTACGATTATAGTTTTTAACTTGTGTTTTTAATTTAGTTTTCTATTTCTTTATTTTGGGTATTTGTGAGCCCCAAAGCATTGCTGGAGCCTCGAAGCGTCATCACACTAATAGAAACGGTGCTAGAAACCTCCATTTGCTCGACATTTCCCCTTCTAATCTATAACCTCCTCCAGTTCCCAATAAGTTACATGATTTAACATATCAGCCGCAGACAAACATCATTTGAGTACAGCTGCAAAGTGTAAAGGTCCTGGATGGCAAAGGTTCCTCTTCCCCATCCTACACTTATGTAATATGTGCAGTTTTCTCTGGCTCTGTATTGGTCCCAGTGCTTAATTTGTAATGAATAAATAAATAATAAGTGCAAGGTCCTCGTCAGGAGGCCAAAGCAGCTTGCACCACATATTGCCCCCGCCAGCGCTACCGATTACAGTACTGACATAACTACATCACACTCCTTGGATACGGCCAGAGCTTGGGACACTCCGGTGGAATGCCTGTGAGTGCTGATCACATTGAATCCCCTGATAACTCCACACAGACAGATCAAACCCAAGGACATAACTAGTAGCCAGCTGAATTTATGAGATGGGCACTGAAAGCTTAGGGTTGGTTCCACAGTATATCGATGTCAGTTAGCCGAGGAATAGCTTTTGTCAAAATATTGCTATAGGAACTGGGAGGTGTGGATAGGGGGAGGGCATGGGCATCATTTAAGGGTTACCAAGGGTCGCAGCTGTGCCCCCTGGCTTGCCCCTTCTGACCCCTGGCACTGCCTTTGCGATGCCTGACCTCAGAGTTGGAAACATCAGTGCCTGGAACACAGGGCTAGCTCGAACTAATGGACGTTGCTTGGGGCTCCACTTTCCTGGTTTTCTGTCAATTTTTTTTATACCATGAATAGTGAATAATATTATTGACTATTTGTGTAATAAAAATGGAGTACAGTTCGCTGGAATATAACTACCTGGCAGCCAAGGTAAGTAAAAATGCTTTCAAATGTATGCATGCTTGTGGGTGAGAGTGTGTTTATGTGAGCAAGAATGTGTGTGTGTGTGTGTGTGTGTGTGTGTGTGTGTGTGTGTGTGTGTGTAAGCATGTGTGTGAGTGAGTCACAGTAAAGATCAAGTGGCATCTGACGTCACTTCCGCTACTCCTGGCATTTTGGTGAATTGACGCCCATGGGGGATGGATGAAGGGAGAAAATGTTTCATTATTATGTGTAAATTAAATCATAATTAATCACCGAAAACGGATGTTATATCATGATATGTGAATACTATGTTGCTATACATGTTCTGAATGATACAATATCCTTGTTCCATCATATGGCTTAAGTGTCACAATAATTGCTTCTATTAAATAGTCAATGTTTGTACATGTTGAAAACAATAAAATTCTGTTAAAAAATCACACTCCTACAAGTGTGATTATTTATAGGTATTATTATAGTGCCCCAAAACAATGAGAATGGCTTGGGTGGGGGTATCAGTCATTTTTTAAATGTATATTGACCTAATAAACAACTGTTATTGTGCTCATCTTTAAACTGAATAGACAGCACCACCATGTGCAGACTGTCATAAGTGGCGATGTTGCCAATTAAGTGCTGTGCTAAGCACCGAAAACCACCGGCTCAAATTAAGCACTGACTGGCCCTGCTCCTGAGCTGGGGTTATATGCTTATAGCCATGATAGTTGTATGAATTTCCACCGTACTGGTACAATTGGGTTTAATCCTGCTTTCTGGTATGGTGATCCAAACAGAGGACCATTTAAGTGCTGTGCCAAGGGTTCAAAGAAAAGAGATCACTGATGATGTGCGAAGACAAAGAAATAGGTTTGGGGTTGCTTACTTCAGGATCACTGTTATACTATTTTAAATCGATTTAACACTATTGCAGTCTAGTGGAAGTGTTTAAACAGAACAAGAAGCCCAGTACCATCAAACTGCAGAGCTGTAAGCAATCCTCGTGGGATATGCCATACGTGCCTAAACACATCATTCCAATCACCACAAACCGAAAGTAGAAAGAATCAATAGCATTTTGTCTGCGAGTCAATGTGAGATGTAGTTTGTGATCTTTAGTATTTTTGGTAACCGAGAGAAGCCCGGGAAGCAAAATTATTTTTTGTGTCATTATTTTTCCTTTCTCTCCTGTGCAATGACAGATGTACATCAGAGGAAAATTCATGTTTGCCAACTACATTTTCAATGGCTACAGCAAGTCAATTAAAGACCTCCACAAACAAATTGTGAAAACCAGGAACGACTATCACATGGGCTTCTGCTTGCCCAGCGATTTTAAGTTCAGGTATTGTTATTCTGGTTTTAGAATGGTGACATTTGCTTCTGCTAATGAGATACATTTATTTTTGTCTGTAAAATGTTTTGAAAATATCTGAAGCTGCTAATGCTTTTATTAAATCAACTTGTCCATTTAGATGTTTCTTCCTTGTCAGCCAGGCATCGCATAATGCCTACAGTGTCCTAAAGTAAGAGAGTATGAACAAGCAGTGGCAAAGCCTATAGGTCAAACCTATGCAAGAGCTATTGTCTTTGTCAGTGTCTTTTATCCATGTTGTACATGAGTGTGGTTGCTGAACAGCATGGTTGAAAGTCCGAAAAAAGAAATATGACGAGGCCAGCACTTTTCTTCTCATGGCGAGTGGTGGTGGGCAGCATGGACAACAGGAGGGAGGGTGGGAGTGAGCAAGCAACATGGACCATGGGACCTTATAAAAAGCTCTAACGCAGCCAGCACATCAAAGGTGGAGTGGGTGGGAAGAAGCTACATTGACAAATTTGAGGGGAAGTGACAACAAAGACAAACGGGTGGGAGAGAAGAAGAAGAAACACAGGCATAGGGGGGGTGGGAAGGAATAAGCAACACATGCAAAGGGGGGGTGGGAAGGAATAAGCAACACAGGCAAAGGGGAGGTGGGAGGGAAGAAGCAACACAGGCAAAGGGGGGGTGGGAAGGAATAAGCAACACAGGCAAAGGGGAGGTGGGAGGGAAGAAGCAAAATGGGCAAAAGGGAGATCGGCGGGTAGAAGCAACATGGGCAAAGGGCAGGGGGGACAGGAAAAAACACATACAAAGAGTGTGGAGGGGGAGAAGATGAAGTGTCACATGAAAAGTGTGCTTGGAGGCCACAGAATATTCCGTATGCATTCTAACAAATTAAAAGTATCTACAACAACTGAGTACCCAGAGGCCATCGCCCATGAGTTTGAATTCTCGAAATAGCCAACTTTCTGAGGTCAATTAATTTCACACCATTAAGTTAGGTAATATGGAAATCAGTCGCTTCAAGACAATGAAGTGTGGTCTAACAAGTATTAGCTTGTACAATAGATTAAACAACGATTGCAATCAACCTTGTCGCAAATAAATGAACCGTCTATTTTGAACTACACCCCATGTGATTTCTATTTGATAGCTTTATGCTGCTGTGGCCTGCCCCTCTAACCCTTGCTTAATTAATCACAGAGTTACACCAACTACAAACAAAAGCCACTCGCCATTTTTCATGCAAGACTTCATTTCACAGCAGAAAATAGAAAGACTGCACTCACTGTGCAGATGGACCCAATGTATGAATTGTGAATCAGCAGATGCTTTCCTGGAAAATCCAACTTTGCTGCAACTGTGATGTCTCAGGAAAGAAGCCAGTGCCCCTTCGGCTCACTGTGTATTACACTCAGTTCTGAATTTGTGAAGTTTTTTTTTAAATCCGACTTTGGAAACAGCACACATGCTAACAATCATTAGCAAAGCTAGGAGCTGTCACCAATGTTTTTCCATGGTGCACAGCAGCATGGCTAAAAGTTAGGGAAAAATGCATTATGATGTGGCCAGCGCTGGCCCTGTCATAGCACTTTTTTGCTGGCGGTGGGAGCAAACATAAATGAGTCTACAATGACGGAGCAAGCAACAATGAGGGAAAGGGGCAGTAACAATGGATAAGGAACAAAGAGGAAGAATGAAGGGCGGGACGGGTAATCAATTACATGGGAGGGCAAAGGAGGAATCAACAATGAAGAGAAAACAAAGAATAACAATGAGGTAAGGAACAGCAGCAACAAAGAGTGGTGAGGAAGCACTGGAGAATGGGAGAACAACAAAGACAAAAATATACCTCAATCCGAAAGTGAGCAGTGGCAGGACACTAATAATATAAGTAATCAATATTTAGCCAATGCACAAACAAGAGACAAACATATGAAGAGGAAAATTAAACCTAGAAGCTCTGACCAATGAAAAGCAAAGAAATGAGAGTGATGATGAAGCCAACCAATGTTACGCAATGAGCGGGTGGATAAGCTTTTTTATTTTTTATTTTTTTTTATTTATAAAGCAAAATGCTCTTGCAAATGACGGCGCATATGCGCTGTCTCAGGTGAAACCTAAAAACAAGGGCCCATATTTATACTTTTTTAGCGCTGCATTTGCGTCATTTCTTGACGCATAATCAGCGCAAACTTACAAAATACAATTGTATTGTATTGAATTTTGTAAGTTTGCGCTGCTTTTGCGTCAAAAAATGACGCAAATGCGGCGCTAAAAATGTATAAATATGGGCCAAGGTTTGCTATACAAATCAAAGGGAAGCTAGAAACAAGGCATAAAAGCCTTCAAGCAGTACTGTCATGGTACGTGGTTTACTGTTTTGAAAAGAAAAAAGTGAAACAAAAATTAGGCTGAATACATAAGCTGGACCCACTGACCCTCTGTTGCCTCCAGGCAAACAATGTCAGTGGAATGTAGCAGGAAGTGTGCTTTCTCTTTTTCTGTCATTGATTCAAATATGGGGATTTGATTCATTTTCTTTTTCTAATATTGCTTTAGAATAGGACATAGGCTTCAGCAGGTAGACCCATTACTAAGAATGAATGTGTGTTGTTAGAAAGTGGCTTCTCCAGCACCAGATCTACTATAGATTTACAAACTTGAAAGCAGAGGATAATTCAAGCATGTTAATCTATCAAAGATAACTTTTCTGAAGAGTAGAAGTAACCATGTCCTTCTCCAGTTTGGGCTTTTCATAGATTAATACGTTTGCATTGTTCACCAACATCAGGCCGGAAAGGGGTGAATAAATTAAGCAAGTGAATCTATGAGGTTAAGAATGCTAAAAAAGTGAAGTTTCGGGTAAGTTATGTTTTTTTAACTTCTTAAACATTTAATTTGCTGCGAGCCCTAGCGGTTTGAGATTGGGTAACTAGGGAGAAGCTGTATTGCAGTTAAGGAGTATCAGTTTCTAACTCTATGATGGTGCTTGAAAGCTCTCTGACTTGTACTTGTAAGCAATAAATAGGTATCAGTTATTGGAGTTACAAATAGACTAATCAACAAGGATGCCATGTATGTGCTGATAAACTGAATGTTAATTAAACAAAAATGAACATGCTAAATTAACATAAGCAAGACAAAATAACAATCAATCAATCAGGATTTGTAAAGTGCTGCTAATCACCCAACAGGGTATCGAGGCACTTGCAGGCCCTGGAGAAAGCAGTGAAAACTAGGGAAAAGCAAGGAGAAGGCACTCAACAAACAGGGGAAAAAGCAAGGAGAAAACAGTGAAAATTAGAGAAAAGCAAGGGAAAGGCACAAAAGAACAGGGCAAAAGCAAGGAGAAAGCCGTGAAAACTAGAGAAAAGCAAGGGGGAAGGCACACAAAAAATGGGGGGAAAAGCAAGGAGAAGGCACCCAAAAAACGACAGAAAAAACAAGGCAAAAGCAGTGAAAACAAGGGAAAAATGGGTAGTGCGGTGGAATGCCCACAGTAACACCTACTGCACGCCCCTCTGATGCAGAAAACCGCATCGGGGGGGGGGACATATTTACAAGGCAGTGTTAAACCACAAAATGTGGCTTAGCACTGCCTTGTAAATATGCATAATGCACAGCGCCACTGGACCGTCACAAAAACTGACGCTCCGGTGGCGCTATGAGGCTTTTAAATATGCCCCATTGTTTCCTATACTTTCAGGAAGAACGCCTTGCTGTGTGAGGAAATGGTCATGTTGTATCATGCAACACGATGGCCAAAAGGTTTTATACTTTCAATATGACCACTGCACTACATGATGCAATGTGAGAAGGCAATGTGACTGCCATCCTGAAAGTGACGATGCAATGCATAGTACATCATGTAATGTGACGGCTATCTTGTGATAGTGCGGAAACCAAAGGCTTCTGTAATTTTAACATAGCCAGTCAGCGCTATTGACTTTGCCACTGCCGGTGCATTTTAAAAACATCTGGCATTGGCAAAGTCGATATCTGCTACCACCAAGTAAAGGGGAATGGTTGCAGGGAGGGAGAAAACAATTACAAAGGGGGCTAAATTGTCACAGAGAAGTGCGACAGGACAACCTCTCATGTGTCACCAAGGCTGCCATCTGACATAATTCAGGGGGGAACTGGAAGGAGGTTGGAAGGGGAGAGATGGGTGAGTGAGGGGTGAAGGGAGAATAATACAGCACTCTGAAGACAAGAAGCAGCACATGCACTCCTAAGGCGTGCTAAGCATCAACGTTATCAGTGGGACAGTATCTTATCCAGTCTAAAGCAAGGGTAAACAAGCTATGCTCCAGGGGCAGGACAAACAGAGGAGAAAAGCCATCCAATAGGGAGCAGGAAACTGAGATGACCGGAAAAGCTGTGTAATCATGAACAAGAGCTGACGTGAAGCCCACTTTGTTTAGTATTGTATACTCCACAAGGGAACATAATGGCATACACAACTATTCAATTCTTTAGTAGCATAATCGTGAAGAATGAGCAGTACGCTCACCTGCTCCAGTCTTATATTGGGAACCATGTCAAAATGGGAAAGCTCCCCTGTATTTCCAGAACCTCTGAAGTACATTCTCTCAAAAACTGCATGATTCGTATCCACATCAAAATAACACCTGGAAGCATGACATACAACACCTTAAAGCAGTATTCCTTGAATATGTTATCTGAGTAGCCATGTGATCCTCACAATATGCACAGGCGCCAAACATCTAATTCAGCCACTTTGGCCATTGTGCTGTAGGATGTTATTGAAGTAGTGGAATTGTGTGAGTAGGTCTTTAGGTCATGAATAGAATTTCAGCTTTGTAGCCCATTGTTTCAGTGAATGTGGTATGGACTGATATATCTTGCTGACCAGGACTCGCCCTCCTATGACCAAACTTTGCCATGACCGCTATGGCGGCCTCCTTGTCACCTAACTACAATGAGCACCTGCCATATTTGATTTTATGGATGGGAGAGATTAATTGTTCCATCAGCATCTGCCCTTTGTCCCTTAAAGTTAATAGGAGGGCACCTCTTGGACATGTAACAGCAGCAAGGATAGGGACCATAGCAGCAGAGACCAAAACTACAATGATGGTCAAAAGGAATGGTGTGTAGCAATGGGGCTATTATTTTCTGTTGCTTGTGTTCTTTTAATGCCAAGTCTCCAATACGAGTAGAAAGACCCTAGTTATTTGATCGCACACCCAAAGCCAAAAAGAGAACTTCATCTGGACCTAGTATAATCATACCCACGCAAAGGAGATTTAAAAGTTTTATGGAATCAACTGCTAACCTGTGACAAGGCCCAGTTTTGTACTTTTTTAGCCTTTTCTGTGGCATGGGAAACCCTGATGCAGCACCACTGCAAAATATATGATGAAATGGTTGTCAGCTGTAACCTAAGTGCCCAGCTTTTAAAATAAGCTCAGCTGCTGTGCAACTGGGGAAAGAGGCTCTGCACAAGTTGCTTGTAAACACCTGTGCTTGTATATATTCACATGCAGCCTGAGCGGTAAAGAGTGTTGTCATATTCAGCCTGGCATCTGAGAATAGATATCACAGAGCCACGCAATAAATTAAAACATTGAAGACCGATAGGAAATGTTAATTTCCATTTTAGACACGGTGTAACATAACAAATGCTTTTCACATAAATCGTCGTGTACTTTCTTTCCAGATTTGAATGCGATACAAGGGTCAGAGCCATTGCCTTAGATATCCATCATTAGGCCCAGAATCCAAATATAAAGCCAGTTCTGACATATTTAGAGTCCTCCACATATTTAATAATTTGACAATTTCCTCTGACCTAGCCTTGATTAGATTTATGGTTTGAGCTACCTGACTGGGAGAGTTCATTGCTCTGTTGTCCCAGCTAGCAAATCAAGGACCCTGAACAAACTAGATGAGGGAGATTAGGTCATGAAAGGGTTATAATTTCTATCCCTGGTAGACATGCGCTGGATGTCTGTGGAATAGTCCTGTTGTGGGATCACAAGTAATGGGGACTACAGACTTTTGTCTGGACACACAGTCCACAAGTAGCAGAATGCCTGGGTGACTGGAGTGTAGTAAGTAGACTACAGTAGAGGAACTGGGGTAGGGTGACCAGACGTCCCAGAATTCCATGGCCAGTCTTGGTTTTCAGTGGACTATCCCGGTGTCCAGACACTTTTCTTAATTTAAAACATGTGTCCCGGTTTTTGTGACAAAGGTCTGGTCATTCTGCAACGCAGAATTGAAAAGTACACTCTCCTTTTACAGGCGCCTCAGAAGACTGAAAAAAATCAAGTCATTTTTTATCTATTTCAGTCAGGGAGAACTGAAGAAGGTTGGCTACATGCTCCCAGCAGAGAGAAGACAGGGTGGGGAGGACTTCAGAGTGGAGGTCCTGCTATAGGTAATGTTAAGTAAATGTAGACTTGTAAATGTGTGCCAATATCTATCTATCTGCACACATTTACAAGCTTAGCACCCACATACACACACATATATATAAATATATATATACACACACACACACACACATATATATAGGTACACATTTACTGCGCAATGCCAAAAAACTGGAAAGGCGAGATATAGTAGTACGAGTAAAGGCTTTAGTCCTACTTTTAGGTTGGCCTATCCTGGTTTTGGCTTCTCGAAGTCTGGTCACCTTAGCCTTGCGAGGCTGCTGCTAGGAATTCTCCAGGTCAAAAGACCTCAGGCACTGAAAAGGACAGAATCAACATCAGCAACCAATCTGATGTTAAGGAACCAGAAGCAGTAGTGCCAGAACTGCTAGTATTAATAACCAGCAGTAACTACTGTAACAATAATTCGGGAGTGAAAAGGCCCCAAAAGACTATACCTGATTTCTGGAATATGCCACCAGGAGCACAATGCAGCAACAGTTATCAGAATTAGACCTGTAGCCCCTAAGATATGCTGAAATTAGTTAGCTGCATGTGTGTGTCATTTGTGCAGCTGCCGCTAATGCCATGGACCTGCAACAGCAGTAAAAACAACCATAGCAGATTTATACACAATGTCTTTGTAAAGTGGGGGAACAAAACACTGCTGGTAATTTTAACAATTTTTAAGAACTGCTTTTTTAAACTTGACATATCTTTGGCTGTCACTTATTTTATTTGATTTGCACTGCTTATGTGGCAGCTTTTACAGGTCTCTAGACCCTATTAGCACCTCCGGTCGTGTTTAGTGCCAGTGAAGCTGCTGCGAAGACGCCATTTTGGTTAGCAGTCTACTTGTTGTTCCAGGCTTAGCATTAAAAGAGTGTGGGGACGCAGATGTACATCGGACGTGCCGCCAGCACACCGAAGGCAAGCCCGTCTGAGCCAAGTCCGGGCCAGTGGCCAGGACCCCTGGTCAAAATGGGATTCAAAAATACTCTAGGGCCCAGTTGCTGGAACTAAACATGGGTAAGCCTTCATTGTGTAATATTTTTGATCCCGGTCACGATTTTGATGTCTTTCATTGTGTTCACAGTAATTGGTCTTATCTGGAGAGATCAACTGCATTAAAAGGTGATTTGGAGATGTTTCGCTAACTTCAACCTTCGGCCAAGAAGGACATAAGAATGAACTGCGTATTGCTAAATACACGTTCTCTTATCAGACATGGGTTGGAATTTTTTAATTATGGGGAAAAACACTTGCCCGATATGCCATTTCTGACAGAGACATGAGCTGATGATAGTTCCGACTCAGACCTGGCGGAGGCTCTACCTGTTGGGCACTCTCTTAAAAGACTAGACCGAGTTGGTAATCAGAGGGGTGAGGCCTTGCAGCAGTTTTTCGAGACCACCTGGAAGTGCTATGCGAACACTTTACAGTAATGGGATGCGAAGCAATGTTTTTCAGGTGTAAATTGCCCTATTAGTCCTTTTTTAATGGGCTATTGGTGCCTAGACCTCCTGGTCTAAAAGCACGCTTTTTAAGAAAATTTGGGGTACATGCTCGAATCCTTTATGCAGTATGCCACTTTTACCATTTTAGGGGATTTTAATATTCATTGTGAGGACATTAATAAAAAAGAAATAAAGTTACTTTTGGATATCCTAAATAGCTTCAACGTTTCTCCATTGGTGAATGCCTGCACTCATAATGCAGGCCATGTATTGGATGACATTTTCTCTTATACACCAGATCTGAAGGTTGATGACACACATGGGCAGATCATACAATTGTTAGATTTAGTCTTGAGGCTATGTATTCTATCATTCAGACAAGCAGGTTTATGCAATCTAAAAGAGTTCAAGCTTGGAACAAAACTTGCATTCCCGATCTGATTGACACTGTTGAGTAGTCTTATCCTCATTTTATGAAAGATGCCAAACTCATGGCAGGGAAATTTTCTGAATGGTTCCAAGCTGCAATTAATTAATTAAGCATCCTCCAATGAACATCATTTAAAATCACAGGAGTAGACAACCTGCTCCTTGCTTTTCTTTGGAGCTCACGGAGCTGTAATGTAAATGCAGAAGACAAGAAAAAGTGTGGATGAAGGAGTACAAAATGGAAGAAAAAGCTAAACATAAAATCCTTATTCAAGATTATAAAAATCTGGTTGTCTCCGAAAAGACTAGATTCTTCTACAGTAAAGTGTATGCTGCCAAGAACTCCACCAAAGAACTTTTTTAAACAGTTGAGTTCCTATCCAACATGTCTTCTAATCTTAACTCAGCCCTTTGCCAGTTGTTCTGCGATCAACTCACATATTTCTGTAAAAGAAAAGTAGAGGACATTTTCAGTAAATTAAATGTCAAGGATATATTGTATGGCTCTTCCCCAGATCTAACTAATTTGGCTTCAGGTTTAAGTTTTTTAAACTAATCTCATGTTGTTTACAGAAGAGAGAGTGGTTACATTGATTAGCCATACAAAATCAGGGGCTTCTTTAGGCCCTGTCCTCCTAAAATAATGCATCACATTGTGGATGCAATCTCACTTCCCCTCACTCAGCTACATAACATCTTGGAGTTTGGATCTTTCCCGTTAAAATGGAAAAAAAACATCCATTCTCCCTCTGTTGAAAAAGCCAACACTAGACCTCAAAGAGGTGAAGAACTACTATCCTATTTCGTATCTTCCCCTACCAGCTAAGGTTCTGGCAAAACATACAAATATCACCCTGACTAAATTTGTGGAGGAGAATGATGTATTAGATTCAGTTCAATTTGGTTTTAGGCCAAATTATAGCACAGCACCTGCCTTGGTTATGGCAACTGGGCAAGTGAGAAGCATATTGGACGATGGTGCCATGATTTTATTAGACTTGTCAGCAGTTTTCAACACTGTCAACCACAAGATTCTGATAGCGCTTCACAGAAATTGGAATCTGTTTATCTTTGAGCCCTACTCTTTTTCACATTTATGTAGCTCCACTGATTAAATTAATTCGATCCTTTGGCTTCACTCCAATAGAATACGCAGATGACACACAGCTCTTGTGTCCATTTCATATGATATAGCAGAGAGGGCCCTTCGCTTCAATAAATGTATGGGGTTGATCGTTCAATGGTTGAATGTAAACTGCCTTATTCAGCAAAAATTGAGGTTCTCTTTTTTGGGAAGAACTCTCCATCTGGGAACCAATGTTGGTGGCCTCAAATGATGGGCTTTCTCCCCATTCCAGTGTTAAAAATCTGGGAATATTATTTGACGCCAGTCTGACTTTCAATGCGCAGATAAATAAACTTACCTCAGTCAGTATCAGGGACATTAAAAGACCTCCACTGGCTACCTGTGAGAATGAAGGTCAGATTCACGGCTCTCTCTCTTGCTCATAAATCCCTGTACGGAGTTGCCCCAGACTAATTAAAGAAAAACTTTACTTGCCACAACCCCAGCCAGCTACTAAGATGCCAATGTCAAATTCTAGAACAATCAATGTTAGCAAAATTAGGAGATCTAACTGGGGTACAGGAGATTTAGCCACTCTACAGCCCATTTGTGGAATACTTTACAGGAACAGCTAAGAGGCCAACCCAATTTTCTGAGTTTCAGAAAATAGCTTAGTAAGTGGCTGTTCTCCCGCCCAATAGGAGAGGTTTAAACTAATCTCCGGTCTCAGCTATTTGAATAGTCACTGTGGTAGTTCCACAGTGCCAAGTCGGCATTTGCATTTGCATGCTTTACAAATTAATCATCAGAAGTTTCTACATTGGGAGCGAGGGGCAGTGAGGAGCTGAGCCTATGATACTTAAAAGTCTTTTAGTGATAGGGGGCCACCACTGACATCACTTATCCCAGGTGGCCCCCAGCTTCTATACTGGGGACCCTAAGGTACCAAGAGTGCTATTTTAAAACCACCCCCTAGAGGTTGGAGAGGTAGTGGATGAATATGCCACTGTGATAAAAAAAACATTAGTTAAGATATTTTATCACGAGAAGAACAAAGTACCAGAGTAACTCAACATTTAAAAAAAAAACATGCAAATGCTGGGTGAACAGGTGGACAATTAAGTGGCTGCACTTACTTCCTCGGCAGCCACCTGTCAGTATAGGTTTCTTACTGAAGAGATCACCTGGGACCAACTGGTTGGAAAAAATATGAGTAGGAAAATCCAAAATGATTTACTATGCAAAGAAGATCCAATGTAAGAGGAAAGTGTAGTCGCAGCAAGGTAGTTAGAAAATACTGATGACAATATGAAGGATGTACACATAATCTTAGATCCAAATCATCCTGACTAGGTAATTTGAATGAGCAAGATTATGTATGTGTTTGTAGAGAAGTGGGAGTATCATTATCCCAAGGTGTTTTCTGTCAGATAAGGAAAATTGAAGGGATTAGTTCATCAAATGAGACTGATGCATAATCCATCCCCCTGTGTGCACTAAGTAAGGAGGAATTCTGTTGGGTTGCAAGAGTATCAGGAAGGAGCTGGATCAGTTGTTTCAGTTGCATATCACTGAGGAAATTGAAAGCAGTGAGTGGTTAGTCCCTGTTGTCCTGGTGCACAAGTCCAGAGGAGAGTTGAGGAAGTGTGGATTTTTGTGATCTCAAAAAGATTATTTGGGTAGATCACAATCCCTTTCTGAATTTAACTGAAATGTTAACATTATTGAAGTGGGCTACAGTGTTTTCAACACTGGACATTTCCTCAGCATACCACTACGTGGAATTATATTGGACTAATGTCATCTAATGCCCTTCGTGACTCCAGAAGAAGCCTTTCATTTCAAGAGCATGCCATTCAGATTTGCATGAGCTTCCATTGTATTTCAAAGAGTGATGCATGTACTGTTCAAAGGAATTGTTTGGGGCCGTCACATTTTCAGGATGACATTCATTTTTGGAAGTAATTTAAAGGAGTATTTTGGGAAATTGAAAGGGATGCTGGGTGTTTTGAGTGACACGGAATGACCCGTGGAAGGAACATTTTTTAATTGGAGTGGAGAGTGTGGACTCTTTCAGCCACCAGGTGCCTGAAGCTGAAAGAATATTTGATCAAAGCTATAAGTGATGCACTGAGTCCTAATAACAAAGATCTTTCCTCAGCCTAGCTGAATTCTGTGTTTGGTTCATACGTAATTTTGAAGAGATGAGTGTACACATGCGTGTTTTATTGAGAAAAAAATGAACAAATTGTATGTGGAGGGAAAAGTGTGAATATGCCTTCCAGAAAATGGAAAAAGGCATCATATGGTCTAAACCATGCAAGTCCTTTGACACTTCTTGCAAGATCATTATTATGACGAATGCTAGTGGATGCAATTTGGGTGTGAAGAGGTAGTTGCCTTTGCCTCTAGGGGTTCTGAGAGGTAATAAGAATACCTATTCCACCACTGAAAGATTTGCTTTGGCATGTTGTTAGGGAGTGCAACATTTTAGGCTACATCTCAGGGAACATAGTTTGTGCTTCGAACGGATCACAAACCGCTAGTGAATTTGTTCAGTATGAATGGTGGTACTTAAGCTACTCTTTGCGTAGCCAAAATGAAGTATTATTTCCAAGAGTACATGTTTATGTGGAGTATGTTCCTGGATATAAGAATTTGACGGCTGACTTTTTGTCCAGGTTTCCATTATCAGCAGTGGAAGACAGTGAAGGAGAGAAGAAATGGGTGGCCAGCAAGGTGGCAGGGTTATCATAATGGTCTTTGACAGAAGTAGAGTGGTAGGAAGAAATTGACATGATTTAGATTTGTGTGCATTAAAAAGGTACATTGTGGCTAGATGGCTGGCTAATGTGGAGCTTACTATGGAAGTGAGTGCATACAAGCATTTTGCTGAACTTTGGTAAGTGCAATTGTGAGAGGTCTGAGTTTACTGGTTGTACTTTAGGGCTTGAGGAAAAAATGTTGGAACTGGCTTCATGAGTGTTTCAGATACATTAGGACCAAGAAAAGAAGAATTTGTGAGGATTTGAGGTGGTCATCTTTGGACATGTTTGTGGAACATCAAGTGAGATTTTGTTGATTGCAGTGTGAGCAGCAAATGTTAATAGTGTCTTTGCTGGTGAAGCCCATTGAGGTGTTGGAGTGCCCATGGCAACAATTGGGCTTGGCTTCATCGACCCATATGTCATTAACAAATCTCCTAAATATGGTTTGGTCATCGACAATTCTGATACAAAGAGGCCTGAAGTAAGGCTTGTGAATAATTTAACAGCTGATTCTGTAGTAGATATTTTAGCAGGAATGATTACCCAGAAAAACTAGATACTAACAATGGACCTCATTTGGTGAGCCTCACATAGGGATATTAAGTGCTTCATTATATCATTCTTAGTCCAAAGTCCAATGGTTTGGCTACTTTAAAGGAGTGATTAAAGAACATTTCCAGTTATCAACTGTGAATAATTTGTGTTATAAGGAGTGTCTTAGGAATGGAAGATGCTGTGGATGGTAAGTACCAATCTTCATCTCAGCACGGATTGCTAATAGTCTGCCCAACAAAGAGTGTGTGAAATGGAAATCATTGGATAAGCATACGTTGAGGCAAGTGGGTGTTATCGGGATTAAAGTGCAAGAAAAGTATAGTTGGGATGAGAAGAGAGTAAGTTGTGTGAAAGTTTGGTGATTGGGTGAAAATCAAAAGCTACTGGAACCACAGAACGTACTCCTATTATCAGGTAGCTGGCTATAGTAAGAAATGCAAAGTAGCTCAGAGTAATACATTTTGTAGATTCAAACTGTGTTTCAGCTGTAGGAAGACAGTGTTTCACCAGACCATATACAGCTGGAAATACAGAAATTGGTAAGAGTTATATCATAGGCAATAGTAGGATCTAGGTAATGCAGAAAGATTTTCTATTGTCTTAGATAGCAACACTCCTGTAGCGTAGAAGACTGCTCTGCGACCAGTCAGAATGAGAATATCCAGTGTCTCTGTCTCCGTTATCCAAGTCTCCTTTCCCCAGGTGTACTCCTAATGAACATTGTATTAGTGAGCTCAGATAAGTATTAAAGCAAACATTGCTCCAGTTGGATCTAGACTGCAAGCTTAGTGTATTTTGACACACAGCACCCTCTACCTCCAGTACCTCATTAAAACATTCCACAACCTGAACCATTACTGTGCCCAAATTGCAGGTCCCACAATAAGGACCTCCATCGATCACCCTCTATCCGCAGGACATTATTCCAGCCTCCATGTATCACCTCCCCACCCAAGGGATGCCTTTATCCTTCCATAGCACTATCCATTTACCAGTTGCCTGGGACGCCTGATGTTAGCTCCTCCCAAGTGAATAGGTCCAGTCCCAACATTAGGTCAAACGGAAATCCCTTTTGAAATTTGCTAATCAGAAGACACCTGTAATAAGTGAAAAGAAAAATAAAGTAAACGAGAATAGACTGTCCCTACAAACATGTGAGCCATTAGACGGTATGCACCATGTGTCATGTGGTGCATTTGTATTGCCCATAAAACCCCTGAATTCTACACTATTCCTCTTGAGATCCTGAACTGGTAATTTCTGCATCTTCTTGTCTGCTTGATAGTATATTCACAAATATGGCATGGAGATCGAACACCACTGTGGCCCAGGGTGTAGGTTAAGCATGATGTCTATAGCCAGACTAATGAGGGTTCGAGGGACAAAGACCACCCCCTCTATATTTATTTTGCTCCGAATGCATGCCATAAACGTTTTGTGAATAGTTTGTGACTTTGGTGAATGAGCTCATCAGATCGACTGAATCATGTGCTAAAGGTTTCAAGTGTTTTCGACGGGCTTTCGAGATTTAGCCCAATGCTGCAGGTCGAACCCTGGAGAGGAAGGTAGTAGATTTCTAGTTGATGCTGTTGTTGCTGAACTGAGTTAGGTTTTTGTTGTGTGCATTTTTGCAGCTGCCAGTGAATGAAACATTCAATCCAAACCTTAAAACATATCACTATCCCTGACACCAAAGATCCCAGCACCACCTTCAAACTTTTTAAATGATGGGAGATAATTTTGGGCAGAGGGTGATATTTTGTTGTTTTGTGTTTTGCTCTAAGCAGATGTCTGCTAAATGTGGTTTTGAATGACGGCTAATTGGACAGACTTTAATTGGGTTACATTTGGCTACATGCATGTTGCATTATGACGAAACCACAGATCAAAGTTTTGTCAGCTGTGCTTTGTGAACATTGAAAATGTCGAAAAAAATCCTATAGAGAACAAAAACGAACAAGCACCGACATAGCCAATACTTAAGGCAGCAGCGGCTCCTCCTCTATGGTGGAGGAGCATCGCCCCCTGCCAGCAGCAGCAGCTGCAAAACATGAAAAATAAAACGATAATAAACCATGTTTATTCTCATTTTAATTTTCAAGGGGGCAGGCCACGAGGGATGACAGGCAATGGGGGCAGTGGTGTGCACTCCTCTACGTGCGCATGTGAGTTTTGGCCAGTCGGCCGTCTCAGGATGGGCAAACACACATGCGCACTGAGCTCTCTCCAACCCTGCACTGTGTTGCCGAGTTGGAGACCGCAGGCACATGTTCCTAGCCCACCTGAGAGTTCAAAGCCAGGATGCTCAGGTTAATCCTGATGCTGCTCTCATGCTGCCAGCAGCATGAAAGCAGCGTTAGAATTGGCCACAGTTCAAGCTAGGAGTCTGCGCCTTCAGAGGAGCGGCAATTCGGATGCAGCGATGTAGCTGGTATGCTTTTTTTTTCTGTGTGTGTGTCCCCGTCCTGCCATCCGTCCCAGACACCAGCCACAACTTTTCTGTGCAACACAAACCTGCGGCATTTTATTAATGAAAACAATATTTTGACATTTTAATTTATCACCCTTTGATCTTCGTCAGACCTCATTTCCCCAATTCAAATTAATGTTGTTTTCTGAATGGACACAAGGTCTTGTTGTGCGACGTTTGACATCAGAGGGGAAAAAGTGTCTGTTAAGTGCTGTAGGTGGCACATAAGCGTGAAGTCAGCCGAACATCCAAAAAGGAGCATTTACTATGGTGCAAGTGTCCAAGTTTTAGACATTTGCTCGGAGATCATCAATGGGTGTTTTGAGTGCCATACCAAAGCATTTTAAGTCCACACATTGGAAGGTCAGCAGATGACTTGCCTTAAAGTATGGTAACAATCCCACTCAACACGTTTTCTAAACAAGGGTGAAGACAATTGTAGAGATCCTGATGACTTCACCTGCTAGATCTGCTGGAGGTCAATGACTAATTCTGATGCACTCCTGTTAAACAAAATCATGAAGGCGGCAGGGAATCGCAGGGTTAGAAAAAAGGCATGACGATGGAGGGATGTGATACTGACAGGGATGAAGGTGGGAAGTGAGCAAGTGGGTGAGATGGTTGAGGGACAGGGCACTGACAGAGATTGATGCTGGTAGATGATGAAGAACCGAGCACCATTGTGGTTCAGAGGATCAGGGGTGGGCAGGGCAAGATACATGTTAAGGCGGATGAGGATTTACTGTCAGTGCTTTAACAGGGGATAGGCGGCTGAGCGAGATGGACTGATCATCATGATGGATTATGCTTCTCACAGGGACCAGGGTATTAGAACCACACATCACCATGATGGAGTTGGTGAGTGAAGAATGACCATGAGGCAGGAGGGGTTAAAGGAGTTGGGCGCCTAGACAAATGCAGGTGAGCCATTGGAGCAGATAGCCCAAGAGATGCTTCAACTCCAGTTGGGAGAACAAGTGGCTGCTGTTCAGCCTGATTGAAGGATTGATTCACAGAAAATGGCCACCATGAATAGACAACGTGTACTGCTGCATGATGCTCAGCAGTGGACGGGGGAACTAAACAAAGTTTCATGTTATTTCCCTATCTACTCCCTCCGCATTCAGGTAATACTAATGTAATAGTTTGCCCAAGGAAAACGAAAATGCCACTATAGTACCACCAAACTCTTCGCTAGATGCCTCTGCCACCCATTCTGTTCTCAAATATTTCATGTTTGGATCACATTGAAAAAGTATTTTCTATTTAGTAGGTATTGCTGGTAAAAGTGCGTACTGATTAAATTATTTGAGTCATACACTGGTTTCAAATTGGTGATAGAGGATTTCACAAATAGGAACTTTGACTCACTGAACAACTTTGGACAGCTGGAGTTCACAGTGGTAATTCATTGAAATAAGTTAAAACCAATCTTCCAGTGTCATATAACATGGATTTAGCCAAACACGGAGGTGGGGGTGACGGGGGGACGGTAAGGACACATATTTATTTTTCACCTGAAGCTCTGGCAGGGGAAGGACCACTTCTGTCCCCGTTAATTTTTAGCCAACAAGTTTGGTAAGGGGGTTGAGGGCCTGCTGGACAAATCTGAGTGTGTAACCTTCAGCACTGGGCTGCCGTGGAGTGTACCTAATAGTGAACAGCAGAGTGGCAGGAGGGCGCAGGGAGACGGATACACAAGTGTGCGTTAGCAGAACAACAGCGGCTCTTCTTGGTGGTAACTGATCGCCATTAAGAAGCCTACTATAAGTGAAGTAAATAGCTGCAAAGAAGATGTCAATGATAATTGTAATGGGAGGATTAATATTTTGCAAGAGGAAAAGTGTTAGAACTATGAAAATGTCAGCAAAGAGTAATGGAACTATTTAACAGGAAACTCAAAGCAGTGCCATTCAGATCCTGTCAGTCTCCACTCCGCCCTCTGTACCAGACGACCTAGGAGTGCAGCGTCACATCCGTGGGTTTAAAGACCGCATAGCTTCACCTTAACCCCGCTGCTCTGATGTCATTCATATGCCAGAAGGAAGGGGAAGAGTCAGCAGCTCTTCCACTGCACATAATGCTGACAACGCTCAGTTCTGGGGCAGTTTCCAAGGAAGCCATAAAGGGCACTTGAGATCATGGTAGGTGCAGCACCCACAGCAAAGTATTTTTTTATTATAGTTCTTTATACACCTCACCAGAGTTCAATAACATTAAATAAATAGTGCCTTCAAGCAGGCCACTAAGAAAGGATCTTTCTGAAATGGAAACAATTTCTAAATGTGTTTTTTAATTACACTATTTTTGCCTTCAAATTGCTTTTGTTCTGCAGATTTGGAGAGACATAGGCCAATGCATTTAGCCAATGGGATGCTGTGTCACAAAGTGTACTACAAGTTCATTATAGCCTACAGCACTTGTACCGTGGTGGACATGATACCCATTTTGACACAGTATTCCATCCGCCAAACTTTAATAATGGCCCATGGTGCCTAAAGTAGTCTGTGTTTTCACCTCTGGCCTAAAGTTTCTCTTTTGTATTTCAGCCCAGGCAACAATCTTCCGCCTTCACTGGTCACAGATACCAAGATAACTCAACTGGAAGAGTCAGCACCAGATGGGGAGAATCCCGCTATAACTACTGACAGGTAGCAAAGATGCTCTCTTAAAAGTGATCTGGAACAGGTCAAGTACTGTGTAGATATCCTTTGAGGGTAAAGGTTCCCGGCAGGGTTTTAAAAAAACAAACATTTTCTACAACAGACTGAAAAGTTTTTAAGCAATCTGACTTGTGCCCGTAATCTAAATGACGTTGTTATCGGATGTGCCCTTCAACTCTACAGAATATACTATACATTTAACTGTAATTTGAGTAGGGAGATCCCACCACCTATAACCCCCGGGATAGCACCATTATCTTTAGCTGAGATATTCAGACAAGAGCACTAGCATTGCTAGAAGTAATGCAAATCATGATGATAACGTATCTATATATAGCCTTATGTGTCACAATACTGGATACATTATTGGTTATCCTATCTTTATTAATGCATTCTTTACACACAGAGTAAATATCGTATTGTGTAAAATCTGGAAAGGTTTTATTGATACAAGTTGACTAATGTGAGGAAATAATAATTGAGTACTTATTATTAAGCACTCAAAAATGGGTAATTAGTTCCCAGTTAGACCTGCACTGTTTGAGCCCAAGTGTGTGGTGTAGTACCCTAACACCCTCCTAAAACTCTAGGAAAAGACTGATTGCGGCCCTATGATTTAATGATTTAGCAGTTCATTGTAAACCAGGTAAAAACATCTGAAATGCAATAATTTCTAATGAGTTGCTTCATTGGCCACAATCTCATGCTTAGTTTACGATCAAAACCTCAATTCAGAGGTGTGTGCATTGAGTCAGAGGAAAGGTGCAATTTATGGCACCTGAGAAAATCCGACTCCCAGGGTGTGAAATTTATCAGATGCGATAAATGGCACCTATTCTACGTTGGTGGGAATCACTTAAGGAGCTTTGTGCTTAACGCACCAAAATTCACATGTGACTGTAAATATTGAACACTTTTCTCCTCCTAAATCCCAGTATGCCGGGCATGCCGAAAATAAAAATGTGAAGACTTTATCGCATCTGGTAATTACAGTGTACGATAATGTCCACATAATTCTGAATCCAAACACTTGAGCAAAAAATGGTTTGTGCATGGGTTGTAAAATTCCAACCAACTTATAATCAAAGAATAAAAAATTTGGGAGGGGGGACAGAAACAAGCAAACAGTTTGATTAATAAGGCTGATTGTTCCAGTAATGCACACTTATAATTGAAGCACTGTATTGCATACGTCATCATATTCCCTTTCATTTATATTTAACACATTTTTTCATACTGCTCTTTAATATTGCAAAGGCAGATTCCCTACTTGTATGTTGAATTTTTAAGTAACAATCTAATTTTTTAATTCATAAAAGATTTTTTGGTGACTAGGGTCTTCTAAAGATAGGTTTAACTCTGTTAGCATAGAATGATACCTTCTCCAAGCCCACTTTGTTACTAGTCTCGTTTGTCAGAATTTTTTTTATCTACCTCAGTGACTTGCCAAGTGATCCACACAACGGGATTTAAACATTCTAGGTTTCTCTAAACATTAAGGTGCATTTATACTAATATTTCATGCAGTGCAGCAAAGGAAGTTGTTGTGCTGTGTGAAAGGGAGAGAGCAGAACTGTGCCATGTTTATAACAAGCATTTTCAAGGCAATGGGTCTCGCGTTTGCTCGAGTTAGAGCAATTAGCGTTGTAAACTCCTAACTGGACTTTTCTTGCCACATAAACTGAAAATTAAAAGTAAAACAGTTTCACATATGCAAGCCGATTCACAGCACCACAGCGTTAAGAAAGACACAAAAGGAAAAAGAAGTTTGCTTGCAGTCAAACTTATCAGCAAAAGTGCAATTAGCCATGTAACAGGGGTGATGGCCAGGGCGGTAACAAAACCTCCCCAAGGAGGGACCATTTACCAATGTCGTCAAAGGATTTTCGAAGGGCAAACCCATGAACGAGTGGTAGGGATGGGCATGAGGTGGGCTTGGTTAAAAGCCCACATACATACCAATATGTCAGAAAAAGCAGCACTTGCACGCTGCTATGCTCAACCTAAAGATATGGCACAGTTCTGCTATATACTTGCGCTGGCACACTTTTGGCTGCTTAGTTCCAACACAGGGACCTGCATGTCTCAAGGGTGCCTGCTTTAAATCAGATAGTTTTGGAAATAATGCAGCACAAACGCAAAGAAGAATGAATGAAGAGAAATACATATATTTCTCCTTGTTACACCAACCTCGAGTAAGCACACCACTTTGAAGTAAACCCATGTTTACAAGCTTTGTAAATATAAGTTTGTGTCAAAATACATGTTAGGTTGCAAATGAACACCCAAGCTCCACCCATCTAATGCCTACATAACGCCAGGCAGTGCTATGCACTAACCTTTTTTTCCAAAAGCCCGAAAATCAGGCTTTGCGTGGCTCTGTAAATCCCCAAAAAGAATTTGCGCATCCGTGCTCTGCCAAAACTGTGAGACCCAGACGCCACATTTTAGTAAAACTTGGCCCAGTTCTTGAGTCATTACCTAAGCCTAATTACTTAATGAGTTTATACTAATGATGAAGATTGTTATAGCAGGAATATTTTCTCAACTACTACAAACTTGTCACGTGACTCTCTGAAAACAAATCTCTTTAAGCTTTGAAGCACTATGACACAACCTTGGAATCACCCATTTTTGTCAATGAGCTCTTCTCCCACTCACAAGATGTTCCTAGGTTCCTTCCCTCCACTAAACTACACTACGAAATACTCATGGTGACATGTTGGCACTTTATAAATCATATGAATTTTAGTAATTTAGTGGCACTACTTACATGAAAGTAATATTTTAAATAGTTCTATAAAAGGAGCTCACCTGAATTATAATTTAATGTAGTTGATATCATTTGTATACGAAAAGCACAATATAATGTGAAAGGAATATGTTAACTTTTGGAGTTTTCCCCTACTTAATTTTTCATGGGACGTTTAATAGGGCAGGCTCACTGCATGGTTTCCCGATTTGTAACACTTACACAATGTATAACTTCCCAGGGGGTACAAAAATGAGTGTATGCCAAATTGTCCACCCACTACCTCGCTGAGAAGCACACTTCTACACCTTACTGTTTCTTTCAACTATTTAAAGGACCAGTGGAGAGCCCACTCTCCATCTACATTTTACATCATCAAGGTCTGCAGCTATCACCATGAGGTCGACAGTACCAGTTGTGCATCTCCCTAGCTCTCCTCCTGAACGACATATTCTTTATTCTTAATGTCAGGTTGGCGAGGTTTAAAGGCTAATCTGATGCAAAGCTAGTCAGTGAAAGAAATGGTGACTTCCCAGCAGAGAATTCAAAATTCAGGTTTAGTGCCTTGGTCCATGCATCTTAAAAATTAGGCGCTAGTAACAGATGTATCTAGAATCTACTCGTAAAGGAGTCTGTATTTTGTCTGCGACATGCGAGTCTCCCTTTATATTCATAAACAAGACTAGTACATTGTTTTAGTCAATAGTTAAACAGAGTTGCTTCTCTGATTGAAATATTGGCTGAGTAGGTATGCCACCATATAGTTCTACATGGTTTGCTGTACATATTGTACACAGGTGGCAAGTACACTCAGTTTGTTGTCACTTGAGTGACTGGCAGAACTGAAGTAGGATCTTTGGTATGGTACCCACACAGGATGGGTATTGCTAGGAAGAACAACAGTTATCTGGCTGCCCATTTAAGCCCCCAAAGCATATCTATTGTTTGTCTTATTAAGAGTTTATTTTGTCAGTAAGAGGCGACAATGCAAGAACGTGTGAAGTCCAGAATCTTCACAATGCAGCTCTCTAACAAAAAGACAGATCTATTCCAGGTCATTTGACCACACATATTGCATTACATGACAGCTGAGGCGCTTTAGGGAGCTCAGGTGCTCCTAACAGCAGAAGGAAGAACTCTCACAATAATCTAATCCTGCCATACAAAAGGTTTAACCAATAAATAACCCCTACAGGAGCAGGCAGGGCACATGCTGCGTGGGGCCCCATTTCCAATTAAATGTTTGAAATGGCTTTAAACCAGCATTGGCCACAGTTCTACTTGGTGCACTGGAGTAATCAAGACCAGTGATTTGATCATTTCATTTTCACTCAACTTAATTGATGCGGTGACCCTTTGGTTCTTTTTTTATTAATATACGTTGGAACAACTCATGCTGGAACCACGCATGCCTGAACAACGCGGTCAGAACAACGACCACGTTGTTACAACTGATGCCTTTACCACGAATGCCTTAACAACAATTTTTCGTTGTAAAGGTATTCCTGGTAATCCGCCCCAAAAACTACCACAACCCCCCCAGCCTGCCCCTAAAAACTAAGCTTACCCTGACCCCCACCCCTAACACTACCACGGCCCCCTCACCCCACCCCCAAAACTACCCCAAGCCCCCACACCCACCCCTAAAAACTAAAATTACCACAACCCCCACCCCCAAAACTAGCGCGTCCCCCCCCCAATCTGCCCCGAAAAACGAAAAATTACAACCCCCACCCCTAAAACTACTGCAAACCCCTTACCCCACCCCTAAAACTACCCCGACACTCCACCCTGCCCCTAACAACTAAAATTATCCCAAAACCCTACCCCTAAAACTACTGCAACACTTCACCGCCACCCCTAAAACTACCCCAACCCTGCCCCTAAAACTACTGTGACCCCCCCAACCTAGAACCTAAAATTACCTCGACCCCCACCTCTAAAAACGAAAATCACCCCGACCTCAACCCCTAAAACCACAGTGACCCCCATCCTGCCCCTAAAACTACCCGAACCCCCACACCACCCCTAAAACTACTGTGACCCCCCCCATCCCACACCTAAAACCTAAAAGTACCCGCCCCAAAAACTACCCTGACCCCCCACCACCACTTTTAAAAACTAAAATTAACCTAACCCCCACCCCAGCCCCTAAAACTACCACAACCCCCCATCCCTGCCCCTAAAACTACCTCAACCTCCGATCCTGCCGCTAAAACTACCCCAACCCGCTGCTAAAACTACCCCAACCGCCCCACCCTGCCCCTAAAACCTAAAAGTACCCCGGCACCCCACCCCTAAAAACTAAAATTACCCGACCCCCCCTATAACTACCGCAAACCCCCACCCCTGCCCATAAAACTAACTGACCCCACTCCTAAAACTACTGCGACCCCCCACCTGCCCCTAAAAACTACCCGACCCTGCCCCAAAACTACTGTGACCCCCAACCGCCCCTAAAAACTAAAATTACCCTGACCCTCACCCCTAAAACTACTGCGACCCCCTCACCCCACCCCTAAAACTACAGAGACCCCCACTGCACCCCTAAAACTACACAAAACCTAAAAGTACCCCCAACGCCCACCCCGCTCCAAGAACTACTGCGACCCCCCACTCTCAACCCTAAAACTACCCCAACCCCCCACCCCGCCCTGCAAATTACCACAAACCCCCACCCTGCCCCTAAAAACTCAAATTACCCCAGCCCCCCACCCCTGAAAGTACCCCAACCTCACACCCAAACCCCTAAAAATAAAAATTACCCCAACACCCTTCGCCCACTCTGCCCCTAAAACCACTGCGACCCCCCCCACCCCTAAAACTACCCCGGCCCCCCACCCCGAATACCTAAAAGTACCCCGACCCCCCACCCCCAAAACTACTGTGAGACCCACCCCGCCCCTATAACTACTGCAAGTCCCCACACCGGCCCCTAAAAACTCAAATTACCACAACCGCCCACCCCTAAAACTATCGCGACCTCCCCCACTCCGCCCCTAAAACTACCCCAAACCCCATGCCTCCACGCCCACCCCTAAAAACAAAAATTACAACAAACCCCACCCTCGCCCTTAAAACTAACGCGACCCCCCACTCCACCCTTAAAACTAAAATTACCACAATCCCCACCCCACCCCTAAACTACCGCAACCCCCACCCCTGCCCCTAAAACTACCTCAACCTTCCATCCTGCTGCTAAAACTACCCCAACCCCCCCCCACCCGCTGCTAAAAATAACCCCAACCCGCCCCACCATGCCCCTAAAAGTACTGCGGTCCCCCACCCCTAAAAGCTAAAATTACCCCAACCCCCCTAAAACTACAGCGACCCCCCACCCCTGCTCATAAAACTACCTGACCCCGCCCCTAAAACTACTGCGACCCCCCACCCCGTCCCTAAAACCTACCCGACCCCACCCCTAAAAACTAAAATTACCCTGACCCCTGCCCCTAAAACTACTGCAACCCCCACCCCTAAAACTACTGAGACCCCCACCCCACCCCTAAAACTACCTCGACCCCCCCAACCCCAAAACCTAAAAGTACCCCCAACCCTGCTCCTAAAACTACCATGACCCTCTCACTCTCACCCGTAAAACTACCCCAACCCCCCACCCCAGCCCCTAAAACCACCTCAACCCCCCCACCCCAACCACTAAAACCTAACACTACCGCCACCCCGCCCCTAAAACCTAAACTACCCCAACCCGCCCCTAAACCCTAAAGGTACCCCAACCCCCACCCCCAAAACTACTGCAAGCACCCTGCCCCTAAAACAACCGGTACCCCATCCCCACCCCAAAATCCACCCCAACCCTTCTCCTCCGCCCCAAAAACCACCCCAACACCCTCCTCCGCCCCTAAAACTACTGCGACCCCCCATCCCTAAAAGCTAAAATCACCCAGAACCACCCTGCCCCTAAAACTACCGCAACCCCCTCACCCCACCTCTAAAAGCTAAAACTACCCTGACCTCCCACCCAGCCCCTAAAAACTAAAATTATCCCGACCCCCCAGCCCGCCCCCAAAACTACTGCAACCCCGCCCCTAAAACTACCTTGACCCCCCACCCCTGCCCCTAAAACCACAAGCCCCCACCCCTCCTAAAACTACCACGACCCCCCCACCCCGCCCCTAAAAACAAAAATTACCCCGACCCCTGCCCCTAAAACCACCCCAATCCCCCACCCCAGCTAAAAGCTAAAATTACCCCGACCCCTCACCTAAAACTACAGCGACCCCCCCACCCAGCCCCGAAACCTAAACTACCCCAATGCCCCACCCTGCTGCTAAAACTACCCCGAGCCCCCCACCCTGCCCCTAAACTTAAAAGTACCCTGCCCCTAAAAAACTAAAATTACTCTGCCCCCCACCTGTAAAACTACTGTGGTCACCCCACCCCGCCTCTGAAATTACAACCCCCACCCCACCCCTGAAATTACCGCGACCCCCTCCACCCCTAAAACCCCCCTGACCTCCCACCCCCGCCCTTAAACACTAAAATTACCCTGACCACCCCACGCCTGCCCCTAAAACTACCACGACCCCCCAACCTCACCCCTAAAACTACAGCGATCCCCCCACCTCTGCCCCTAAAACTACCCCGCCCCCCACTCCTCCCCTAAAACCTAAAAGTGCCCGACCCTCCACCTCCACCCCTAAAACTACCCCAACCCCAAAAACTAAAATTACCACGACCCCCCACGCCGCCCCTAAAACCTAAAAGTAACCCGGGACCTTTCACCCTGCCCCTAAATCTACCCTGACCCCCCACCACCCCTAAAAACAGATTACCCCAACCCCACCCCTGTCCATAAAACTACCCAGACCTCCAACCCTAAAACTACCCCCACCCCACCCCTAAAACCTAAAACTATCATGATCCTCACCCCTAAAAAACTACAGCGACCCCCTCACCTTGACCTCTAAAAACTACCCGACCCCTTACCTCTAAAAACTAAAATTACCCCGACCCTCCACCTCCACTCCTAAAACTACAGTGACCCACACCCCTGAAAACTAAAACGACCCCGACCCCCAACCTCTACCCCTATCCCTAAAACCTAAATCTACCCGACCTCCCACCCTCGCCCCTAAAACCTAAAACACAACCCCCACCCCAAAACCTAAAATTACCGCGCCCCCCACCCCTAAAAACTACCCTCCCCAACCCTACCCCAGCCCCACTTACCTATCTGCGTCCTCTCCCGACCCTGAGTCTGTTTTCCTCTGCCTTAGCCACGCATGTTCGTTGTTCAGGACATGCGTGATTAAGGCAGAGAAAAACAGGGTCGTTGTTACCGAAAACGCTGTTCTACTTTTGTGGATAACGCACGTCGTTGCTTAGGCTGTTTCCCCTTTTTTTTCTTGCATTCTATGTCGAAGAACAAACCAATCCATGACAAAATAAGTTAAAGAACTTGCTTCAAAGTCTGGAGATGTAATTAAACTCAGAATTACATTTTTCCTTGTAGATTTAGGTTTTTAAACGTAGTCATGATCAATTTCCATTAAAAATGTTTTATTTTCTTATTAAATTCATGTTGTGCATACCCTTCTACTAGGAATGTGAAATGCCTGCATAACATGAAAACTGGTCCTTTATATTGCAGATATGCAGGTGCTCCAGTATTTGAGACCTACACTGCAGCGTTGAGAAGTCCCTGAAAACTGGATCCAAACACGTCTATGGATTTGGAAATGGGTTTTCAGAATCCACCGTGACAGAATACAGTGGAAATATATTCATTCACTCTGGATTATCTACTCCAAGCAACAATCAGATCATCGCTATAGTACCAAACAGGGTTGTGCTTTGCAGAGATCACAAACAAACCATGGTCGAAAGACCATCAGTAAGAACATTCCTTGCAAATCTGAAACTGAAATGAGAGATGATAATTATAAGAAGGCGATAGGTTCTATGGTAAGCTACTTTTAGTATCTGTCACCCAAAGAACATAAATAAATTGGCTTCATACAACAGTAACACAGGAATGGTGGGGGTACTCTTTGACTAAGTCAATCAGTCACGGAGATGCACTGAAAGCAATTTGCAATGGAGATCCATTCTGAAAGGCCATATCATGACAGTGTACATTGACAAAATAAACTGGACTGCTTCAGCAGGAGCATCAAAATACCCAAGAACAACTATACACAGTTATGTCCAAACACTCCCCTGGCCTGTGCCCCGCTGAATGATTGGCCACGATGGGATTCAGCATGCCTGAAGATATTTTTCAAGGAAAGCAATCAGTGACTCAGGTGTAAACCAAACACAGGCCACTTCATTGTTCTTTTGTAATAAGGAAGGTACATGTATTTCTCTGGACTATAAACTGAAGTGAAATATAAATCCCAGGAGGATACTCAAGGACGAGAGACTATGGAGCCAGGTTCTAGTTCACTGAGCTATTGTTCCTCACTTGCCTGATCAGTCGTGCATGGTTTACTCCAGCACTGCTCTGAAACTCGCACAGATGTTTCCGGTCCTGTTTGCTGAATACAATAAAGACTATTTGGGTCACATTTCCAGGGAATGGGGCAACCCAGTGAGTAAGCCTGCGCACTGAGTGCTGGTGTGGGGGAATGAGGTTAGATTTATCTCATGCCAGTAAAATGAATATCACCGACTGGGAAACATTAACACGCTACTCACCATGAAACAACACTGCGCGCTCGCATGTACCACCGTACTGGTGGTTGTGTCTCTGTTCTGCACAACTGGCAGTGATGAGTACACTCATTCTCTAATCCGGTGCCATCTGGCTCTATAAGTATTGATCCTATTTAAAATTATTAATTTAAAATGAACGTTGACCTTTCTTTCCGCTGTAAAATAATGTTACTCATTAATAATAAAGGAGACAGCAGTCAGTATGCAGCATCATAGGGCTAACGTTCCCCCAAGTAACTTATAAATGGTTGTTTACCTGCTCGTGTGTTTATGACTTCTGGTATGGATGTGTTATTTCTGCAGTGCAAACTTAACAAAAAGGCAGCAGAGCACCGTCCAGGATCAAATGCAATCATAGTCAACCAATGAGTGAAGAATAAGCAGGTCCTGAGAGCAGAAGTGTTGCTGCATAAAGATGTGCTAACTCTTTCCGAAACCTCGACGGAGGTTGGTGCAGTCCTTATGTAGTCACAGTTCTGAATTTTACATTACACATGCAGAATATAAGTGCCTCAATACATAGAAAAACTAAGCAGTCTCCTCACACTTAAGACTACTTGAAGATTCTGCATAAGGTCTACACCATCTAAAAGAACTGGAACTTCTTGGAGGTTGGAGCAACAGTATTCGAACCCTGGATGAGTAGAAATAGTGCAGATGGGCCAGTATTATCCATATTAACCCATTTCATATGACACTTAATACAGGAGCAGGTTCATATGGTGGTTTTGAGCCACGGAGACCTTATGAGAAAACTCCTTTAAGTCCCTGCCGAATGTTCATGTTTTAAATATTTTATTGGTATACAAGGATTGAATCCTGAAACCAGTTAATAACTCTGGTGAGGCTGTAGAGTTAAAGCCTTCCAAATCTAACTGAAAAAGCTGAAGGTCTGCTTTGATACGAGTCTCTGACCAAGAGTATTTTATACTCCGTCTGTGTTAGATGTAAAGGACGAGGAGTCACGGAGAGGGACAGGATTCAGATCACATAATCTGTTTTTCATAATACACCTTCCCATCACCACTTCCTACTGGTCTTACTTTTTTCTTGATGAGGTAACTAGCTAAGTTTGTCCTGAGATTAGGTTTACATCTCATCACTCTACAAAATATAACTTAATAAGAGAAACGACTCACATACATCGTCACAAGCAATACTAGTCTACTGTGGTAACTAACTTACAATGAGTGACCGTTCTAGTCTTCGCCACTCGAGCGTTCACTGAATCTCGCGCCAAGGTGTAATATATTCCAAAACATCAATGTTCGGTCCATCACCCTCAAATGTCACTCATCTAGACCTTCAGGACCTTGTGAATTGTTTCCAAAATTGTTTATGTCAAGAACAAAAGCTACAGTATGGGCACTATGTAAACACATTCAAATATTTGTGTCAAAAACACAGTAGTCACCTTTTTGCAGGCTATACGATTCCTGAAGCACCTATACATTATTCCTCAATAAATGACACACAACCATTTTTTATGACAATCCTCCAGAAGTATGTTCATCTTGGATTTCATTTAAACTTTCTTTTCCTATCATGCCTTGGGCATCCACTCAAAAGGCCAGAAGGCCTGACAAAATGTATAAAAGAGCTCCAACTTGAGGACCTGTGAGCATCCATCGAAAGCAAATGATAATGGAGACTCCAAAAGAGCCCCAAAGGCCCGGAACACCAGGAAAGACATTCTAAATTTATAAGATTTCGCCCATCCCAACTGGCATGATCTTTACAACAAATCTACATTTCAACAACCACCGATTTCAACTCTGAACTAACCCTTATGATTGAAAACTTTTTTGCCACAGCATTGTGCAATATAATTTCATTAGCTAAAAACATGACGAGGAGAAATTGCTTGACCTCACATGACACTGCAACAAGAAATCTAACAAGAAATCCATGAAAAGCTTCCCACCTGGCCATGCAATGCTACATTACAAATGTTGCTATTATTCCATGTCTGAAGTAGAAAGGAATTTGTGATAAGACATCCGCAATGACCCTCTTGAAGTGACGTAGTCACTCAATCAGGAGGGCAGTAGCATAGAAAATCATAGCCAAATCAAAAAGAGCATGATTCACCCGCTAAAGGTGCCTCACTTCCTATTATGACGCCTTAAGGTGGACAACTCAGGGTAAAGGCGATCCAATGTAAATGCATATATAATCGTTGAGTGAGGAAGTATCAATGCAGAACGCTAAGCTTGGTGTGATATAACTGTGAAGACATGGCCATCATCCAGAACACTATAAGAGATCATTTACCGGATTGGAATAAACTGAGCGCAAAATCAGGCATGCTCTAGTCGGTATGTGAAGCAAATGAATTTGGCCATCCAAACTATTCGTTAGAGAGGATACCTATGGTGTGGCATAGGGAGACACTTGCTTGGGGGTGGCCAACATAAATGGAGGCAAAATCTTTTCATCCTAGCAAACCAGTCAATCTAGATTTCTTGCCAGAGGGAGTGTTTCTCATAGAACATGTGTAACGGTTGCTGCTGTGAGACTTGGAAACTTTTCATTAGAAACCTTCAGCTTGCAGTCACTGAGTAAATCGAATGCTCTGTTGGTACTTTTTTTAATAATAAAAAAAAAGCAATGGTTTTGTGGTTCATGTTTCACTCTTAACACATAACAAGTGATAAAGATAAAAACAACATGCATATTATATTTTGGTTTACAGTGTTTTCACTTTGAGTTTTAGGCTTAATTATTCTTTTAATAGTGATTCACAATAGATTAGAATGAAAATAAATGGCAAACTATTTACGCCTGTCATGAGAGAAGCCACGTTTGGTAATAACCTTTGACAGAAATTCCACCAAAATCTATCACTGTAAGCAGAACTTCTGCCACAGATGTGGGTACTGGACCCGTGCCGCATGAATGGAAGTACACTGTCAGGGCCCACATATGTGGTTTCCTTAACTTCCTATGGGGTGTATATGAACATAACATAACATGTGTATTTGTAAAGCGCACGTTCACCCGCAGGCATCTTGGCGCTGAATAACAGATGTTTATTGTTACCCAACTCAATGGTACTCATTTTATCGACCTCAGAATTTTGGATGAAAGGCTGAGTGAACCTGCCGGGATTTGAACCTGTGACCATGAGGTCGAACACAGGCCCCTATAGTGGACGCATTAGTCCACTAAGCCACCAGACCCGGCGTATGCTCACCCTTTACTGCAGATCTGCTGTCCTTTGCTTTGCAGTTGTTCACAGAAGTAAGTCTGCCGTGCACGGTGGCAGAAGAGCCTCTCTAGCTTGTCCATATGATCTGCCACTATTTATAGATCTCCATAAATAGACTGGAGGAGTCTCCACCTGTGGGACAGCCACCATCTAGAAAACTCAAAAAAGGGCATTTAAGCCACTGGTGATCTAATCAGGAAAGCCATACTTTTTTGGGAAAACTTCTGGTTACTGCCTTCGTCTAAATCAGGGTTGTTAGCTTATGGTAGCTGAAAAACTAGTGAGAAAATCAATCGTTCTCTAGAATTGAAGAGGAAGACAGGGCTTCTTATTTTTTTTAGACGGTCAGATTTACGGACACCCCAGTGGAAGTACAACTAGACAAAGTTCCTCAGACAGTCAAATAAACCAGTGAACTAAGAGGCATAAAGGAAGTAGACTGAAAAAATTCTAGCGCAGATGAGAGAACATAATAAGGCAGTGGAGAATATCGTAATATTCATGTGTGACAGACAAAACCTGAGGAAAAGACAAAAAAGGAGTTGATATGGAAGCAAAGGCAATCTGTTTCTGAAGAGAGATGTGGTTGAATTCAACACAAGCACACCCTACGAATATCACCAGGATAGAGTAAGAAACTGTCTGAACATGAACATTATATTAGATCACACAACATCCAAACAAGTGCTTTTTATGAGGGTATCGAGAAAGCAAATCCTGTTGTTTTCTATAGAAGGCCCATAAGCCAGCAAAGGACCAATGACTGAGCCCTTTTTCTGTCAAGTTACTGAGATTTCGGCAAACCAGCTAAGTATTTAATAACATCTTACACTGATTCATCAGAAGAAGAGGGTTGTTCTCAATTCTTTGAACAGATATAGCAAACACAAGAACAAAATTCAGATTTAATCAGAAGGAAAATAGAAATAAGAACCTGCAGCATCACCTTCCCAGCCACCTTTAAAATCAAGAAAGCAGACCAGGTTGTAATGCACATGACAGGTATAGATTTTCCGCAGTCAGGTTACCATTCTGCAACATGTAATCACTGTGGCAATTACAGCAACACCTCCAATTTCCAGCAAGGATTATCATCAGCTAAAACCTGCCAGGAAATATTCGGAATTAGCCATCCTAATATGGCAACTTATTCACCAGTCTCTCCTGGCAAAGGTAATATGGGGTGTAGATCTGGAAAGTGACCTAAAATACCACCCTTACTTGAGAAAAATAGGAGTCGGACCGTAAAAATAAATTTTGGCATTAACCTTTACCTGTTTGGAAACCAACCAATAGTTTATTTAAATAGTTTAATTGAAAATCTACCTTTTTAGCATCAGGGAGATAAGGTCAACAACAAATGTAGTTACAAACGAACAAAGTCATTGAGCAATACACACTGGATACGGAAGAACATGTGACTGCGGCAAAAGGACCATATAATGCGCTGTTCTCAATTATGGACCCACCCCTTTTGCCTCCTAAATAATTTAACATTGTTAACTGCAAACAAACTTTTAAAAAATCAAGAAAAGGTGATTTGAAGACAGAGTTGATAAAATAGTATAAATAAATAATGGAACAAACGTTAAGTTAAAACAAACAACGCCAGGAGAAAACAGTTACATTTCTTTGTTCTGTTTTTTTACCTCTTTAGTTTGTCAGTGTTACCAAAAAGCAACACTGGAAAAATGCAGGCTATACAAGTTTTTATAGGTACATCTTCGCTTTTTTTTTCCAAGACCTTAGATTTGCCATCCTTCTTCTGAAGTGGTTGGATTATTACTCTGAAGTCTTGGTGTTGAGCAAGCAGCCATGTTATATTTAACAGACAAATTTATATAAACAAAACATTACAATATCCCTTCATTGGCTGATCTCTGTTGTTCGCTTTTTCCCCCTTCAACAAAATTTCCATTTTGCTCCAACCCGATGTCCTCTGTGTCTTCCACTTCCTCCTCATCGTCATCCCCAAAGGTCTGCTGCTCGTCCATGAATGTGAATGCGATTGATCTCGCAGCGACCTGGGCCGCTAGCCCCGAGGTGAAGCTGAAGTCTGTCGACAGGTGAAGTCGTGCAAGTCGGTCTTTGACAGAGGACTTCAATGTTTCTTTAGGAGGTAGCTCAGAAGTCTTGTTTTCGACCTTGCCTGTCTGCGAGGTCTCTTCTTCACCTTCACACTGGTAAGACGTTTTCTCTTCCTTCGGCTGGATGCCATATTGGGGACAAATTTCTGTGCTCCCCTTGGTCACCTTTTTTTCAGAAATGTATTCAGTCCTCGATTTCTCATTGGCAGTGTCATGGATTCTGTCACTGTGAACATTGTTGCTTATGTCATCATGATGGGTCTCTGTATCGCAAGATGCGTGAGGTTCTCCATTACTTACAGGTTCCAGACGGTCTAGAAGGGGCAATGGCGTCATTGCAGCTAAAATAAAAAATAAATGAAACACATTTTTACTTACTACCATTACTGCATAATTGTTTATTTCTCTAATGCCAGCAACAAACACTGCACATTTACTTATGGACTCACTTCTTCACTTATGAATACCATCATCCAATTTAAGACATTATATCTGACTCTACGTTAAACAATTGCTTGTACTTTTCCCTTTCTCAGTCGTATCCTGTAACATAACCGTATCTTCACAGAAATATTATTTATATAATGAAATAAGGTAAATATATATTTGTATCTGCCCAAAGATACAGACCACAAGACTGATCGGCCCAGCATTTTTGCTAGCAGAATGTTAATATTACATTAAAAACGGAAGTATGCTAACATCATGCACCTTATATTTGCAAAATTGCCAGATAATTTTATGGTTCATTGCTTTATGCCTTGTATGGACAGACGTCAAAGTATTGGCTCCCAGCTAGTCAAGTACAGCAAGAAAACATGAGTCCCACCAATGTAAATTAGTCTTGTGGAAGTGAAAACATCTGCCTACAGATAGATGTTGATAGGGGGCAATGTAAACTAAATATATGATAACAAGAGACTACTGAAGTCGCCAAAAAATAAAGGCTAGGCATATTAAAACACCATATATCCTGCACACATCAATTTGCACTAAAACAGAGGTATTTACCAAAATACATTTTAGATGTAGTGCCAACATTTTGGCTTCTGGCGACTTGAACAGATCATTTTCACTATTGTTTCACTTTCTACTGGGAGACAGACGTCTGCAGGTATTCTGGTCTATTGCACTGAAAGACAGCATGCTTGCTTTAGAGTAGCTTTCATGTTATTCTAAAGCCTGCTGACAGCCAATAAAGAGCTAGCTTAGCTGAGGCACTAGATGGTGGAAAAGGAACAAACATAAAAAAGTTCTGTTGTCAGAGGTTTTGAAAAGATGCTTAAAAACTAAGTAAGACGTTTAGTGCACCACAGTCCCGACCAGCAGAGTCAAACCAATAGATTGATGAGTGCAAACAGCCAAAGTGCAGATGTTCAAAAGCTCCATACAGTTAATTTGCTACATATGTCGATTTAATTTCATGTGTCATAATCAAACTCCTTTGCCGAGTGGCTGGGAAGATAAATGTGTACTTTAAAACAAAATGATAAAAGGAAATGCAGGAGAGGTGAAGGAATGGAATGCATATATTATAAGTTGAAGAAATGTTGTCCAACAATAAGAACATCCAGAGAGAAGACTGCAAAGAAAGAGGTTGCCTCTGCCAGAGTCAAAAGCTAGTTATATGCCAGAGACCCCATTCAGCTTTGTTGTACGCATAATAGTGGTCACCATCTTCATCAGGGAGCCGCCAAGCAGTGGCTCTTTAGACACGATCCCAAGCATCAATCATTAATCATTAATCCATTTTACTGAAGACATCTGAATCATCTTCCTATGGAACTTGTATTTTGTCTGAATTAGGATTTGAATAGTGAGCCACAACATTACTAGTTTGGTGGAAGCAGGCAAAGAGTCTGCAGTGAGTTCTGACTTTCTGCAAGGAACATTCATGACCCAGTGACGTTTGTAAAGAAGTCCACATAGAAATCCACGACCGACATCAATGTCCAGGGAACCACTGCTCTCTCAATTTCACAGTACATTGAGACTGTGCCAATAGTTGACATTTTACTACTGAAAGTCATGATTTGAGAACCTCCCACTCTAAGTGCTTTCAGCTGCAAGTGTTGTCTTTTGCACACACAGATCGGTCTGTCTTGCCTCCTGCACCTACATTCAAGACTAGACAGATTTGAGGATTCCAGGAAAAGCCGGAGTTTGTGTTTTTTTCAGATTGTATTACTTCTTTGCACAATTAATCAAAATCATTACAAATAATCCAAAACAGCGAAGAAAAAATGAAAGATAAAAATATAAACATAATGAAGTTGTCCACAACAGGAGTGGACGATACTTGGATCGCCCTATCGGATAATTTTAAAAGAACACATCAGAATAAGTCACAGAAATCTATGGAATACAACATATAGCATCTGGAGGGTGACTGATGAAAATATAAACAAAATGCAATCGAATAAAGGGAACTGCAATCAACCCAGATCAATATTATTAAATTGCAGGTGCTAATGCCATCAAACTTTGCCTGTGTTTGCAGTGCAAAGAGGAACCAAGTGCAAATCGTAGTTTACTAAGAATTTGCCGGTGGTGTATAATGACTAAAACTCTACTACATATGTAAAGGGCACGATGGAAAATAGCTGAAAATATCATGAGCTTACGAGGAACTGAGAGGAATTACTACAGAATCGCATTAAATGTGAACATCTCGCCTCAAGGACAGATTATAATGCCATACTTATAACACCAAAACTATTTACAAGCCAATAAGTCGAAAGCTGGAATTAAAAGACTCAGGCTAATGCATTTGCAAATGCACCAGTGCAAAACAGCAGGAGGATTTGGGGCCTTGCAGGGCTATAAGCGAATGCATCAGGGTCACATTAGGTATGAACATGTCTCCTCGAAGGTACTTAGAGTGCAGGTTTTTCACATCAGTATCTGTGGATGCAAACAGTCATTTCAGGTGCCGGAGCAAGAGTTAGCAGGCGACATGACCAAAATTAAAACGGGACTGTTAACTGAGGCCCATTAAAATACTACCTACTTGCTGATGTAGTAAGTGCAGATTACCATTGCGCAAGCCCCTAGCTGCGTTAGGCAGCCGAGGTCAACAATAATGAAGAAAACTTCATGAATGTCACAAATCTTGTAACTAGCTGATACGATGCCCCTTTTAAACATTCATCAACTGCAACTTTGCAGGTTCTAATGTTCAGTTGTCTAAAAATAGGTCCAAGCAAATAACGCCTCACGCAGGAAGGAAATGGACATAGGCAAAGGATGTGCAAGAGTCTCTCCATCATAGATCGACATCACCTGCATAAAACCTCCCGATCCCCAACATTTACACTCCTAACATTGCACAAGATGCTTACATGCGCCGCACCCTGAGGGAGCAACTGGATGATGACGGGAGATATCATAGCGGGTTGGGGTGGGAGGATAACTTCAACTTGGTGTTGGATCCTACTTTGGATAAATGCACATTCATGTATGGGGGCCATGTAGGCACAGCTGAAACGGGAAATGCTGGACTTAGACCTTACTGATGCCTGGCGTTACAAACACCCTGATTCCTAGGAGTACTATTTTTACTCCCACGTGACGCTACATACTTCCGCATCAACCACATCTTTGTGATGCACGCTCTCCTCAACCCCCTTGATACTGCTGAGATATCAGACATTTCCATCTCAGATCACGCCTACATCGAGCTTACGTGGCTCCCCACAGGTACACCCCTGAGCAGTGCACCTTTCTGCCATTTGCCCCCGCGGCTTCACCGCAACCCTGTAGACGTGTCAAAGATCCATAAAGGGATCACCAACGATTTCACCCCCAACACAGAGCGGGATGTATCCCTTCACTCATTGTGGGATGGCTTCAAGGACACCATTTGGGGGGTGATCTATGTAGCCATTGTGAGGGACAGGGAGGCATGGGTGGTGGAAACTAACCTGACTGTTGAGATTAAAACCCTGGAATGACAGGATAAAAAAAACACAACACAACGGAACAAGGGACAGCTGGTCATACTGAGAGACCAATTACGAGCCCACAGGTCAAACAGAGCTCATTGATAGCTTTTGGCACTTAAACAACACTACTATGAAGGAGGTGATAAGGAGGGCACACTTTTGGCCGCTAGACTGCACCAGCAACAGGCAAAAGCTCACATTGTTAAGATCCAGAGATCGGGCATTGCACCTCTCAGTCTACCCAGAGGTCGTTCAGCCCTACACTCCCTTTAAGGCACTGGTATGAACTTATGATGATCCACAAGGGTTTATCTCGAACACTTGCCGCATCCTCCAGCCCTCCACACCCCTCTGTACAAACTCATACCATATGAGACGGGAAACCGCCACGTCTGAGGACATAACACCCAAACAGTGGGACAAGTTATGGCAAGACATACCTAGGACCTAACGCAGCACCTCCCTCGGGGAAACCGCAAATTCATGCACTAGTGGTACTACATGCCTTCTCGCTTATCTGCTATCTACCCCAGTGCGTCCGCTCTTTGCTGACGATGCGGACTAGAATGTGGGGATTTCCCCCATATGTGGTGGTCCTGTACCCTGATCATCACCTTCTGGAAAGAGGTCCTTAGTCACAGAAAAGCTATGGTGGGATACCCCCCTCCCTGCAACATACCACCCAGTAATCCTTGGAATACGGTCCCTAACCCTGAAAGCTATGACTAAAGCTGAATGGACGCTCATTAGTTACATGCTACACACAGCCAGAGAGCTGAGAGCTTTAACCTGGAAACAAAATTCCACACACTCAATGGTGCAACAATTTACCTGCCTGCGGCATGTGAAGAATATGAAGCAGATTTCCTATAATTTAATCAACACTGACACTGTCAGTCGACCTTGCAACCTCCGCTACACTATCTCTCGCACAGAATTCACCTGCTTCAACCCACCAAAACTACGAGTACTGCAGCTAATCCTTTGATCCCACAGTGGTGTGCCTCCTACGCGTACCACAGCTATGAGTCACCGACTGTCTGTGCCCCCTTAGGAACATTGCTAGACCACAACCCTCATCATGGACCCTTGCCTTAGATGTGATCTGCACTTTGTTAATTTTGTTTATGTACTGCTGATGTTTGTCCTGCTCCTGGTTTTTCCCACTCCCTCACCTCCCCCAGCCCTCCCTACTCTCCCCTGATTGCATGGGTCGCTAATAATGGAAGTGCTAATTATTCTATGATCTTTGCACTGTATCCGTACTCTCACATATAAATGACATCTGACCGGTACTCATATTTTCTGCTTGCAAAGTACCGGTCTACACCTGATGTCTGAGCGCTCATTTCCTCAGTGTATGGCACTATCTCTATTTAGGATGCAAATAACAATAAAGAGATTTCAAACAAAACCTCCTGATCCCCATTTAATCGGCCATACTTATACGTTTTCAACTGGCGTTTGTGAACATAGGACAGATGTTGGTTGTATGATTCAGGATTTGATGTTTTTTACTGAGTAGTTATTTAGAAATTGCATGATGATCTCCCTGGGCAATGTTCACTTTGAACACACGACAACTGATGCATTCCAGTCACCTCACTTCTATTTCAACATACGACATCTAGCTTCACAGCCATAAACATTGATGCTGATCTCATCACCCTTCTACAGAAACCAAAGAACCAAGTTGGGCTCAGTGCTGAATGTATAGGCCAATCTATGCAAAGCTCTTTAAACTCGGACATTTAACTTTAACTTTCATCCGGAGCTTAACAAGAAGCTGCTCCAGCAATATATGACAGGATCACTAAGGCAGACCCGCACGACCAACACTGAAATGCACCAATCAAGCACAGATGAATGGCCCTAGGATAGCTGCAAGAAAACATACTAAGCAAGCAGCATTATCCAAAAGCTGTGCTCGTCCAGCTTACTCGTGTATTCTTGAAAGAATTAGACATGCATGTAGTAAAAAAAGGAATAAATTACAGAGAAGAGTCACACTTAACAAAAAACGCAAAAGTTCTGGTGAATTTCATAAAGTCTTAACTTCATAACAGTGCATATCTAAAGTATGGCAAGTATGGGCTGGAGCAAAGATATTTCTACTGGAGCAGAGAAGAAAATGAAGCTGACACCTTGGGCATAAACCACACCCACTGAACTGCTAGTAAGCAATAGCCAGGGTCAGCGGCACCAACGTCCCATCTTCAAAGCACTGGAAAAAAAGATATAAAGGATAGATCTGTAAGAAAGAGATCTGGATTATTGATGAGGAAGGGGGGAGTAAAAAAAATAATACAAGAACCTCTTCTAACAAGTCACAAAGTGATGCACAAGCAAAAACTTTCAGTAAGATTTTGCATCTTGGGCACCGTAAGACCTGACAGAAAGCAGAATCCGACCCGAAATATAGAAAAATCTATGTATGCTTACAATGGTAGTTCAAATTAAATGTTCTATGTTGTTTGATGTGTATATGAAATGCAAAAGTTCCCATAAACACCTGTTTCTGAAATAGACTTGCCTAATTTACATAAACTCAAAAAGGCTGTGCATTAGCAACCAAGGTTGATATATAAATTGTGGAGAGATACAAGAGAAAATACGAAAGCAGATGTGAGAACGAAACTTTTACTTATTCGTTTATTTGGTATAAGCAGGTGTCAATATATACAGGGAGTGCAGAATTATTAGGCAAGTTGTATTTTTGAGGATTAATTTTATTATTGAACAACAACCATGTTCTCAATGAACCCAAAAAACTCATTAATATCAAAGCTGAATATTTTTGGAAGTAGTTTTTAGTTTGTTTTTAGTTTTAGCTATGTTAGGGGGATATCTGTGTGTGCAGGTGACTATTACTGTGCATAATTATTAGGCAACTTAACAAAAAACAAATATATACCCATTTCAATTATTTATTATTACCAGTGAAACCAATATAACATCTCAACATTCACAAATATACATTTCTGACATTCAAAAACAAAACAAAAACAAATCAGTGACCAATATAGCCACCTTTCTTTGCAAGGACACTCAAAAGCCTGCCATCCATGGATTCTGTCAGTGTTTTGATCTGTTCACCATCAACATTGCGTGCAGCAGCAACCACAGCCTCCCAGACACTGTTCAGAGAGGTGTACTGTTTTCCCTCCTTGTAAATCTCACATTTGATGATGGACCACAGGTTCTCAATGGGGTTCAGATCAGGTGAACAAGGAGGCCATGTCATTAGATTTCCTTCTTTTATACCCTTTCTTGCCAGCCACGCTGTGGAGTACTTGGACGCGTGTGATGGAGCATTGCCCTGCATGAAAATCATGTTTTTCTTGAAGGATGCAGGCTTCTTCCTGTACCACTGCTTGAAGAAGGTGTCTTCCAGGAACTGGCAGTAGGACTGGGAGTTGAGCTTGACTCCATCCTCAACCCGAAAAGGCCCCACAAGCTCATCTTTGATGATACCAGCCCAAACCAGTACTCCACCTCCACCTTGCTGGCGTCTGAGTCGGACTGGAGCTCTCTGCCCTTTACCAATCCAGCCACGGGCCCATCCATCTGGCCCATCAAGACTCACTCTCATTTCATCAGTCCATAAAACCTTAGAAAAATCAGTCTTGAGATATTTCTTGGCCCAGTCTTGACGTTTCAGCTTGTGTGTCTTGTTCAGTGGTGGTCGTCTTTCAGCCTTTCTTACCTTGGCCATGTCTCTGAGTATTGCACACCTTGTGCTTTTGGGCACTCCAGTGATGTTGCAGCTCTGAAATATGGCCAAACTGGTGGCAAGTGGCATCGTGGCAGCTGCACGCTTGACTTTTCTCAGTTCATGGGCAGTTATTTTGCGCCTTGGTTTTTCCACACGCTTCTTGCGACCCTGTTGACTATTTTGAATGAAACGCTTGATTGTTCGATGATCACGCTTCAGAAGCTTTGCAATTTTAAGAGTGCTGCATCCCTCTGCAAGATATCTCACTATTTTTGACTTTTCTGAGCCTGTCAAGTCCTTCTTTTGACCCATTTTGCCAAAGGAAAGGAAGTTGCCTAATAATTATGCACACCTGATATAGGGTGTTGATGTCATTAGACCACACCCCTTCTCATTACAGAGATGCACATCACCTAATATGCTTAATTGGTAGTAGGCTTTCGAGCCTATACAGCTTGGAGTAAGACAACATGCATAAAGAGGATGATGTGGTCAAAATACTCATTTGCCTAATAATTCTGCACTCCCTGTATTGGTTGCATAACTAAGAAAGATGACAAGAGGACGACAAGAGTCCTCTACCATGGCAATCACCTTCCGCCCACTGGACAACGTCCCTGCACCAATTCATGCTCTAGTCTGTGTGTGTCTAGGCCAGATTCAGAGACTGGAGGCTCGGCCCATAACAGAGGATATGAGCCAGAGGCTTCAGCTCCTATTTCTGTGCTCAAATGTATAGTTTCCCCTCGCTTAGCATCTTTTTTCGAATTTCACGATGACAGGGCATGAATAAACAAATTGGGGTGTACTTCTATTACTTTTTATGCGAAGGGATGAGAAGTGAAAATTAAGGGTAATATGTATGCTTGAGGATTATTTGCCAATGTTATTACTCAATTACAAAGAATAATCAATCCTTAAGAAATGTTGGTATTAAATATAGTAATAAAAAAAATAATGTAAGTTTTGCTGGCAATGGATAATGCTTATCTAAAAAAACGCTTCAAGTGAAGAATGTGCTATTAAGATGTTGAAGCATACACTGAGAAACTGAATGTTTAGTCAGGTGAGACCATAGACAGGCAGATTGATATTTAAAGATGTATCATATGCACTCATCATCTTGACGGTACACTACCGCCATTGGCGCTTTGTAAGCTGCACCTCTGCCTGGCCATAGGGAAAAGAAGGTGGTGACATGGAGAAAGACATCCTTCCCTGCACCTTTTAAATACTTGTGAAGTTGTGCAGGGAAGTCACAACTATATAAACACAAGTAGTGCAGTGCAGCTGCATTGAAAGAACTGGGACCTAATCATGCGCATAGCCTGGTGCGACTAAACTAGTTTTTGTTTCTTAAACTATACTTTAAAGGACATTTGTTTTGTCTTTATCACTTTTTCTGATGGATATTTCTAACTGCAGATTCCTCACCTTTAAGCTATCTCCAGTTGCCAGACTGGATCTGGAAATTTTCTCAACAATGCTCCTGCACGCCAATAGGTGGTGCCATGCAGTTCCGCGTTGGCTTCCTTCCACCGCGGAAGTGACTATTGAAAGCCAAATAAGCACCACCCCTGTACGCCAACATAAGTTATTTTCTTTTGCGCCTCTGAACGTGGATCCGGAGCTCTGATCCCCTTTTTTTTTTTTGTGACGACTTTTCAGAGTTGAATCCAGCGGGCAAGGGAACAATGTCCCCACCGAAAACTACAGGGTTCAAACCCATGCCCTGAATCTCAGAAACAGATGTTGATAAAAAGACCCGCACAAGGTGTACATTAGGTGTCTGGGCTCGGACACAACTCCAAGGCATGCGGTGAGTGTGCCTTCATACACCTGAAGGTGATCCGAGACCGTGAAGCGAAGCTGCATGTCGCCAAACATCGGAATAAGTCACAGACCTCGTCCAAGTCATGCGCCAAGTTGAGGTTGTTGACCTGATTCAGCTCTTGAGGTCAGTCCTGAGACAGATCCTCTTTGCAGTTAAAATCATCAGGTATGTCAAAGTCTAAGTCGAAGAGGAAACAAAAGGAGGGGAATAGGGACTTAACCCCATCCTAGCGCTCTTTAATTCAGAGAGAAGTAGCAAGGGTGTTAAGATGCCAATCGCTCTCGCTCCACGCTTAAAGAGTCTACTCCACGGATGGTCCTTGTGCACCCAAAGTTCCACAGGCCATCAGCGATCCGCAGTGGGTCGAAGCCTTCAGGGGGGCATGCTGTGCATATATGGCACTCTTTCAGGTCCCCTTGGTATGCCTTCGAGCACCAAGAGCCTCCAGTGAAGTTACAGTTGGCGGATCTGTGCTCTGCGCCATCAAAGCCCATTGAAATAGCCTAAACGTGCCCACTACCAACATCTTTAAAAAAAATAAAAAAATAAAAATAAAATATCAATGGAGACATTCATGAACATAGGTGGTTAAATAGTGAATTTTTAAGGTAAGAATTAATTTTCTTCCCAGTCATCTAGAAAGCACTGTTCAAGAAGAAAAATGAATAGTGAGCATGTTAAAAGATTGAAACAATGTGTTTCAAGATACACAATATATTCTTAATATATTGTTTATAATAACAAGTGGCTGGCTATAGACTATTAGTAAGCACTGCATATTGAAGCATATAAGTGAAATGTGACACCAGGAAGACATGCCAGGATCACTCATTGTGGGTAAGTGTGGAAGCAGGAACTTGTGTTTTATTATGCAATAATCTAATCACTTCACCACACCTTCTGAATCTTTGCAGGACTAAGATTTAAAAAAATTTGTCTTTTCATACAAAAGGCAGTGGATCCAAATAATGACTCCTTAACAAATTGACACAGAAACATAATCAATTTAAAAGGTCTGTGACAAAAAGTAACAAAAGTGGTCAGAAAGCAGGCCAACGCCGGAAATCATTCCGGATGTGTGCTTAGGAAGTGGGTATGGAACAACTAGAAAAGAGGAGCCATGGGGTTCTGATCCAGTGCCAGATTTTAGGTTTCTATTTCCTTTCAGTACCTCACCCCACTCACCCACCCAGTGTGTTACAGACTACTGAAGAGCTTATTAGACGCCTCAACCAGCCACTCTTTAGAAAATAAATTGCATGCTACCCTGCATCCACTCATCTAAACAGACGTTTTGTAGAAATATATAAGTAGAGGATACATAACACCTAGCCATGTCATATGGTCCTCTACTGACATTGAGAGGTTGTGGTGACATAATAAAGCATGAGGTCACTTTTCCCATCCACAGGGGCACCTGGCAAGGATGCCCACTGCCGCTGTTCCTCTTCGCCCTGGTCAGTGAACCAGTGGCCCTAGATAATGCGCTGCCTGGGAGTGGGGAGGGCGCTGAGTAGATGGCATTGAAGCTCTGATTCCCCTTTATGCAGACAACATCCTACTATTCCTCTCACAACCCCAGACCTCAGACCCATGGAAATCCTAGAATTCTATGCAATGGCTTCAGGACTAATGGTCAACCTCAACAAATCACTGCTTTCTCCCTTCCAAGGAGGGCTGAAGTGACCTCCTGGCCCACCCACATGCCAGACGGAGTTTTCTAATACTTGGGGGTATACATTTTGGGAGACCCGGACGAAACCTTAACGTCACCTCTCTAACGAACCATGCAGAAGCGGATCTACAGCGCTGGAACTCACTCCCCCAGCAATTATTAGGCTGAATTGCCCTTTTTAAAATGACGGTCATCCCCTGCTATCTTTACATGTTCCAAAATTATCCCCTCCCCATTCTGCATAGCTGGTTTCAGAGTGCATCGGCAAAGACCCACTCCTTATGATCCAAGAACCTGCCACGTAACCCCCACGATAAACTTAGGGAAACCACCCTACAATGGAGGGGCATGCATGGTGGATGTCCTTCTATACTATAGAGCAACACGCCTATTAGTTGTTAATGAATGACTTACGGGTGGATGGACGACCCGGCCTACAGAACCTCATTTTTGCTCCTGAATTTGGCCCAGCACGTATGACAATTCTCTCCCCTATAATGTCCCTGAAGTTACTAAAATGGTCTACCAATGTTGGTAGGGAGCAGCAAGGAACTAGGCTGGAGGAAGAATCAGAAGTAATAAACCTCACTGTAGAGGGCAGACTACTTAGGCACATGGCACAACTCCAAGGCTTTGTCAAGTGGGACAGGATTGGCATCACAGTCCTAGGGGACATATGGGTGTGGAGCACGATTCATTCATCTCATGAGCTTCAAACACAATTCTCTCTATCCACAACCCAATTCTACAAATATCTCGAACTGTGACACAACCTACAAAACTACAAGTCCCAATTAATAGACCTCCCCGAACACAGTCCAATAGCGGCTAAACTCTTAATGGGTACATTGGTGAGGGTGGGGTATGGGGAGGAGGATTTTTCACAAATTTCCCGCATCCTGGTGGCAAACAACCCAGATGGCATCCACCACTTGAAACAGAAATGGGAAAACTGGATTGGGCCATTGGAAGAAACGGTCTGGACCCTGGCATTGCTGGCACCCTGAGAGTTTGCAATATCCTTGACGCTACGGCTTATACAACTTAACTACCTACACCTGACCTCTTTGGTGTCTCTGGTAGGCGGAGCAGTCGCCTGATCCTGGATGTCTCCGCTGCCCTTTCACTGATGCAGATTTTTATCATGTGGTCTGGCACTGCCCTGCAATTGCTGCCTCTTGGCGCCTTATCGTGACTACCTTGACACAGATTTTGGGAACCCCCATTACTCTCACACCAAAACAGGTGTTAATGGGGGTTCTCAATGAGGTGAGCTTCTGTCTTGGTGACTGCTCCCTGATTGAGATGGCAAATCATGAGGCCAAAGGTACAGTAGTTTAGAGTCTGGAGATGGCAGTATAGAACCTTATTACTTGTTAAGATTCATGTTATGATTATTTTTTTTTATAAAACATTACAAAAACGTAACTATATTTTGCCGGAAAGTTTAAAATTTGTTAACATATCCTTTCAATTTACACACAAAAGTAAATGTCAAAGTGGATTTTGGGTTTCCATTAATGCAGCAGAAGCAAGAAGGGTCACGCAGCTTACACGGCCTCACCCTGGATCTGCGTTTCAAGGGTGCAGTAGGAACAAGCCAAGGGTTTGAAGAGGCTAACATTTTCAGGACCTTTCTTTATCTTGTGTATAGTTATGCGCAATGGTGACATAAGGTCTGTTCTTGGCTTAAGTTGTCTATGGCTTGAAAAATAGGAGAGCTGTGCCATGCAGCTTCTCAAACTCCAAATGGTAAGTGAGAGCTGTAGAACTCAGACTGGCTTCTCAAGAGAAGTGGAAGGAGGGAGAGCTGCCCTGACATGGAAACATCACACCACAAGCTGTGCCGATGAAGAGCAACAGAATGAGGAGACACATACAATGAAGAGGATGCAGGTTGTCACAGAAAATATGTAATTCCTGAAATATACAGGATTTCAAACAGCACCTAAGTGTGCAAAAAATACTCAATCAGGCATTACAATAATATATCTTCCTACATGTAACCACAAATCACAATACATCAAGCTTGAAAGCTCCTGGAAATTACCATGTTGCAAGGAGATGAGCTTGTGCCAGTTCAGAAACAATATCATAGGTTCTGCCTGATGCTACCACTGCTCACCATGGTCACTGAAGAGCAGCTGCTTCCATTTCAGCCTCTCAGCCTCTGAAGCTTTCAGCCCCAGCACTGATTTCAACTCCTGCAAGACCCGCTTGGATTCTTCTCGTTCACGCTTTTGCCGCTCTCTCTCCTCCTGTGACATACAATAATAGTCTTCTCTTCCGTATTCGTCATCTGCATCTGCTTCTTCCACAATTGCTTCAAATTCCTGGAAAACAAAGAAAAGCATTGTGTTTTCACCTATCAAAATAGGGATTTAACTGAAGTGCATGAGTGAGGCTTCATGTGCAACAAGCGATCTGAAGGGAAGCGTGCACCTTGTGTATTAGAAGGTCCAGGGCAACCAGAGCAAGACTCGGGCTTTAGGATGATGGCTACAAACTGTAGCACCCACGGAGGGTTTGTTTTAGTGCAGGAGAATTTTGTGCAAGGACACCAGCGTGCAGCAAGGATTGCTGGGTTACCTCAACAAGGAGGAAATATTGTGCTTGTACCAGAAATAGCCAAATGTCAAATTGCCTATAACATCAAAAATGTTTGCACTGACTGCTATCCAGTCTTTCACATTTTAAAACCTTTTCAATGAGCTGCCAGCGACAGTCTCACTCCCTTCATTCTATGCAAGTTACATTTGTTCATCTGGAACAGACTACAAAAAAAATCAATTAAAAGGGATTGTCTACATGAGTTAGGTCTCAGACAACTGGCAGGGTGCTTAGCGGTAGGTGCACCTCTGCAACTTGGAAAATAACAGACCGAAAATAAAATACTTGCTTCCTGAATATTCCAAAGCCAATAGAAAGTGTTATATAGAATCAGTCCAGAGATAGAAAATAGCTTGCTCGCCAAAAAGATTTCAGCCGAAAGAACTTGTTATGTAAAGAAAGTTGGGGCGTGGCTAAGTTGGCGATTTTGCAAATCGCATAGCGTGGAGCTCCGCGGCACCAAGCCCTATAATTAAACATCCTACCCCCATACTGAATCCACCACTGCTGCCCTTGTCAGAGCACAGACTGTTGTGAGCGGGGCACAGCATCGCCACTTGATCCGATGCACACCCTGGGTTGAGGAGAATCGGCAGATGTGAAACAAGCCCTGTAGCTATCGACGAAGAAGAGCAGGCTGGACGGGTGCAACCTATCAGGGTGGTAACCTGTCATGCCTGCGCAGCAAGGCACCCGCTGGAGAGCCCTCGAGGTGGGACCCAAACCCCCTGCATTGTCGCTGTTGGATCCCCCAGGAAGGAAGCCGCAATGCAGCTGTCTGTGCCAACATTTCCGCAGAGGGTGCAGCCGAGTGGCGACTGAAACTTAGAGAGAACGATGCTGAAGCCACTGTGGACCTTTGAGGCTGCGAGAGAAGACTGTTGTCTTCCCTGCTGCATATTCAGGGGTAATGGGAATAAATAAAGGCCTCCAGAGATCCATCCCCCCCCCCCAACTCCAAGGAGTCTGCTGTGCTCACTCATGTACTGTGCCAGCTGACGGGCGACTGTTTCACCCGCCCCAGTGCCATGACCCACTCACACTGGGAACTGACACAACGTTCCCTGGAACGGGGAGCCCCAAGGGCATAGCCATCGGCCTTGCAACAATGGATAGCATGGGATCTACTTCGCCATCTTGTTCATCTGGGACAGAGTACACCCCACATGGCTGACAGCCAGTATCGGGGCGACCTTATCCACAGCAATTGCGATACTGCCCTCTCCCCTAAATATTTCCTCTCACACTATAACACTAGCTTCATTGACAAAGTTGTGGATGGAGGGGAAGGCGCACTAACTGTGCACCTACTTGCAAAACTCAGATATTGGGGTGATTATCTTCCCCCCACTAGTGTCTTGAAGTACTGAATACTATGGGCTACATACTCGCACCCTCATGATGACGTGCACAGAGGACTATTGAGGACATCCCACACCAATACCTACTGGTGCAAGGACTCACCACAATGGTCTGCCCGAAACAAGATAGATCGATGACAGGGACGTCTGGCGCACTGGGAGGCGGCATGGAGGGAGAGAGACTACAGCCCCAGGAGGGATCACTGGGGAGCACACTGGCAGCTCACTCACGCAGGTTTGATGAGATCCTAACAGCTGTCAGGACAATAAAACCACACTGGAAACTAAGATTGACACACTATGGATCGATATGGGCCTAATGGGGGAAGACCACAAGAAATTAAAGGACCACGTCAAAACTACAGAATCTAATCTAGCCGCCCTCAGTTCGTCAGTTTCTGACGTCACTGCACACATCAAGGCCCTGAAAGAAGAGGTAGTGTACTTCTGACAGCGTGCACATGACCATGAAGGTGGACCCCGCAGTAACAACGTGCGCATAGAGAGCCTTCCGGAGCGCACAGCGGGCCACAGCATGGAACTTTATCTTGGGGAACGATTCTCGACGCAAATCCTACAGGGCAAACAGTCAACCTTTTTCTCAGTGGAACATGTCACAGGATGCCGGGCAGACCGCCCCCTACCAGGGGCTCCCACCTAGTGGTTGCCTGTCTTTTAACTATAGAGATAGGGATTATGTCCTGCAAGTCACTCATGCAAGAGGCCTGTGGAGGGTGGAGGACTCTAAAGTAAACATTTACCCTGACTACACCCTGGAGGTGCAGCGTAGATGGTCCTCCTTTCTGGCAGTGAAAAGGAGCCTCAGAGAACACAATATCAGATATGCACTGCAGTTCCCTGCAACACACAGTATCATGCCACTTTCTGCACCACCACGAAGAAGACATGGTCTTGGATGGAGCGCAAGGGCATTGCAACCTCGCCCCCCCTGAACGCCAGGAACACCCTGCAGAGTGGAAGGTACAAAGACACCGCAGACCTCGCCACAGACGCCCACAGGTTGGGTGCCAAAGAAAGAGCGCAGGTGGTTGCGTAGATGGAGCAGCGTGTGCTGATCCCGTCCCCAGCGGACTCAGTTACTGGACGGTTTGATGATGAACTGTCAGACACTGCCCTGGCTCTGGTAAATACACTGCTTGGAGGGGGCCCTCCTCAAACGGATAAAGAAGTTATATAGATGCATGCACACATAGGGGTTGAACAGTACCGATTAATGTTGTTGGGCACAATATGCAGCCTTGTGGGGGTGGACGTTATCACACTGCCATCAGGATTGGGGACCATTGGTTGCAAGCAATCGGGGATCCGCACTGCCCCACTGAAACTACCCCAACTACGGACAGTGAATCAGAAGATAACCAGTTTCTAGTGTTTCTCATTAGTTGCATTACAGAGCCATTGGCCAGATGCCAATTGGCATACCAGCCTGGAAGGGTGTTTGATTTTGCTCCCAAGGTTTTATGTGGAATTTTTCTTTTTTACAAACTAAGTAATGTTTTGTACGTGCATACTGGCACAGGTATGTGGTTTACTGGGTGGGGGGATTGATGGGCTTGCGGTGTCTAGTGGGTCATGGGGCAGTGATGAAGAAATTCTGATGTTGTCTCTTGTCAAATGGCCCTACAAGCTGATAGACACATGACACAATATTTGTCCTTGTCCTGGAATTTGAGTGAGCTTTCAGGGTATGTCAAACAGTATCAGTTGCATCAATACTTGCGCAAACGCAAAATACATGTAGCGTACCTCCAGGAGACCCACCCCCCACTGCCCCGGACCTAGAGAACATGCGCAAACTATGGAGAGATACACTGGTGGTGACTACTTATGCCCGATACGCTAGAGGTGCCCATACATGGGTAGCACCGGGGAGTACTGCTGGAGGAGCTACACTCCAAGATAGACTTGGAGGGGAGATATGCGGTTCTAGAGGGGAACCTTGATGGTTTCCCAGTGTTGCTAGTCACTTTATATGCTCTTAACTTCAATCAGGCCATATTCCTGTGATCACTTACCCTGATATGCTGGCACCCTGTTCCTAGTGTGGGGATTTTAATTGTGTCCCGGATTTGGACTGGGATCATCAGATGAAAACACATGTGGAGGGTGATAAGGGAGCTACGCTTTTAGCCTGGCTTCTCTGATCAGACTGCCACCTGGTCCCTATCACCGATATTCATGATGAGGCAGGCCAACTGTTTAAGAGACGAGTCCATTAACACAGCCTTACGATCTTATTATACCAAACTATACAGCTCCGAGGCCGACAGATGCGGACCACATCATGTTGTTCTTGGACATGTCCCCTTACCATGCTTACAGGCGTCCCACAGGGCAGACCTCAAGGCACCCTTGTCGGACTCTGAAATTATGGATGCAATTAAGCAAATGGAGCGCTGAAAAACTCCTGGAGCAGAAGACTGGTCAACCGAATTTTACTCTACTTATCAATCGCAGCTTACTACCCAGTTGCTGAAAGTATGCAATTCTACTTATTATGCGGCTATACTACCTGCTTCACTACGAGAGGCGGTGCTGCTGGTCCTACCAAAACTGGAAAGAGACCCCTGTTATTTGGGTTTTACCGACCTCTCTCCCTATAAAACTCAGACTACAAGATCTTTGGGAAGGTGCTGGCTATCCGGCTGATCCCCAAGTACAACAAGTAATACATTCAGACCAAACAGATTTATACCCGGCAGGAACACATTCCTGAACCTGCGACACCTGTTCATGTTGATGAACTGGGGCGAGACCCACGGGTGCAAGCCCCTGGTTAGCAACATTAGATATAGAAAAGGCTTTCGACACCCTGGGGTGGGAATACCTGAAAGTAGCCCTTACAAGAATGGGCATAGGTCCCCGATTTATGAAATGTGTTGCTTATATAACAGGCAAATAGCATGGGTAAAACCCGGAAGCATTATCTCCGATACATTTCATATTGAACGTGGCACCCGCCAGGGCTGACCCTGGTGCCAGATGATTTTTGCGTTGACAATGGAGTCCATTGTGCGGGCCCTTCAGGCGCGTGCTGCGAATGGGGATTTAGAGCTGGAAATAGCTGGCACATAATCTCGTTATATGCCGACGATGCCTTGGTGTACCTCAGGAATGATGCAATGGTACTACACCACTTAATGGAACTCCTCAGACATTTTGGAGAGGCATTGGGGCTGAAGGTGAACTGGGACAAATCCTGCTTGTTCCCCCTTACATCCTTGTCAGAGGAGCAGTGGATAGGGCTCCCGCTTACCCCACTCTCCGGGATGTATGACTCCTTGAAATCCTTGGGTATCTGAATATATCACTTTAATAAAAATCTGATACATGAAAATTTGGGTAAAGCCCTTAAAGGGGTGTGGTCATTCCTCCTGTTCTGGGCTACCCTTTCCCTCTCCACAGCAGGCAGGATTGCCATCTCCAAGATGTTAGTACGTCTAGGTTAATATACTTCTTCTCTGCCATTCCCGCCCACTTACCCCGCAAATTATTTGCAGACATATGCTCCCTACTGACTGCGTTATTATGGGGCAAGGGTAGACAACAGGTAGCACTCTCCAAATTATATGCGAGTGGGGTTGGGCGCCACAAATTATGAATAGCACTATGCTGCTGCCCAGTTCCAGTGACCCATGCGTTGGCTGGCAGGCCAAAATATGTCCCAACTGGGGCAGTGGTCTGACAGGGCGATGCTCCACAGGTGCAGCGATGGCTCTTAAAAACTGAAATATCTGTGGAAGATAGCAATGTCTTAATGTGTGCAGCCAAGTAGTGCTGGCCCATATAAACTCCTAAGAACTAGTCATGCCCCCTTTACGCACCAGAGCTATCCCTTTGGGCACTGCCAGGTTGCTCAGAACTGCACTTGCGTCCAGGCCTGACTTTATGGACAGAGGCTGCACTGGGGCGATCTTTTCACAGATTAGATATTTAGCACGTTTGAGAGCCTGGTGGAGGATTATGGAATACCACCAGGTTCCTTTCTTATTTACACTACACTCACTTTTAAATAGGATATGGCACAAAAAACACTACGAAATAGAGGCTTCAACATTCTTTCAGATGCTGCTGATGCATGGGGGACGACGACGAAGGGCGGTTACACTCCTTTATAGCTCCTTATGTGCTGACAGAAAGTGTTTCCCCTTCGCACACTTAGTTCTTATTGGGATCCCGCCCTTAACACGACACTCAGACAAGCAATGGACACTATGTATAATAGTACTGAAGCTTATCTCTACAAATGCCAGACTGAAGTACACACAATTCAACTACCTACGTCATACCTACCTCACCCCAGATCATTTGGCCCATATATACCCGGGGGCTCCAGACACATGCCCTTGCTGTCGGGCAAATGCAGCGGATTTCACACACATGTCTGGAGCTGCCCTCACCTTGACTCTTATTGGGGGGAAAATAACCGGGTGCCTTACTGAGGTCATGGACTTTCAGATTCACATGGAGGGACTACACTGCCTACGGGGCGTCACTACCTGCCCTGCAATGTGCGTAAACCTGTCAATAAATTAATCTATTTAGCCCTAGCCCTAGCAAAGCAACGACTTCGTTGTTGCCCCTTCCCCCAATCTGGCTGTGGTTATTAGACCTGTGCGTGAGGGGCTCAGTACCGGTCAGGCCCACGAATGGCAAAGGTACCTCGAGAAGGTGGAAGCAAAATCTGACACCAGACCACCTTGAAGGATGCAGCACCATATCCCTATGCACAAAATACAAGCGGAATATGATCACCTCACCTTCACTTATGGGGATGGCCTCTACCCTTCTTGACAGTGCAGTATTATCTGCTGCTCCGGCATCACCTCACATTAATATCGACCAACCATGGACCTTACTTGGGAGCATATCCCCGCTCAACACCCTCTCCCTTCCCCCAGTCTGCAACTCACCAGACATTCCACAGGCAGCTACAATCACATACCAGAGTTCAGTTTATTTTTTAACAGTTAACATTGGTGCTGTAAGAGTGCATGATCAGATGTGAGGACACGATTACACCGTCTTCTAACAGACTTAGGGCCTGATTCTAACTTTGGAGGACGGTGTTAAACCGTCCCAAAAGTGGCGGATATACCACCTACCGTATTACGAGTCCATTATATCCTATGGAACTCGTAATACGGTAGGTGGTATATCCACCACTTTTGGGACGGTTTAACACCGTCCTCCAAAGTTAGAATCAGGCCCTTTATGCCAAACTTAACAGTGTTAACAGTATACACTGTTCACCTTGCGTACTCTGACTTGCAAATGTATACATACGTATATAAATACCAATAAAGATATATATAGTTATATATATATATATATATATATATATATAGTTATATATAAATATATAAAGGTAGCCCACCCACTGAGCCAAATGGTCACTCTGCACCTCAAACAGGTGATGCTCTGAATAGAAACATAGCAGATAACATTACAGACTACTAGCAATTCATGCCAGCACAGGGTAGTAACTCTGCCAGAGTACCAGTCATTGTAAGACAACCTATTCTCCAATGTGGTTAAGCCAACCAGTCCTGATCATGACCCACTTAACTTAATAGAAGCACTGAAACATCTCAGTAGTGTAAAATGGGTGTGGCTATAACTCTAAACTAAGGTACTTTATCATACAGGAGCATTCAGTGCTTAATAATTGCTTTGAACTGTAGATCCCAGATCTACTTTTATAAACAACCTCTGATAATTTTTTTTTTTTTTTTTTTTACTTTGCCTGGTACTTACTTGAAATACGTTTTCTTTTGGGCCTCTCCAGGGTGAGCACATGATCATTTATGTTCTGATGGATACTTCTACGTGCAGATTCTGACTTTTTTAAATATCTCAGGCATCAGACGATTTCAGAAACTTTCAACAGTTCTCCATGCCGGCAGTAGCACTGGCTCTATCTTGACTCCAGAAACTGCACCACTGAGACACCACTGGAGCCACAAAGCGCCCTTTCTGGCACCCCGGCACCAGTTCCCGTTTCTCCACACTACCTACCTGCGTACAGAGCCTAGGAATTCCACAAGACAATCATATCTCTCTCAAACATTTGTAAGGGTCATTATGGGGTTTCACCTCCCAAACATCCAGGTTAAGCTCAGCAGGGACAGTGATGAGCACATTTGCATTACAGACCAGAATGACATATGTCTCTGGTGCCTGAAGTTAGACCATGACGCGATGTCCTGTGAGTTATACAGGAGCATGCACCGTAAGCCATAAAAGAAAGGGAAGTCAAATCCTTCATGACCCAAGCTTGAGACAATCATTAAGCAAGGCGAAAATCATGTAGTCGCTGCTTTAGTCATCCCAAAGAAAACACAAGAGGGGGCGACAACACAACTCTGATTGACATAATTTGTAGACAGGTAAGTCACCAAGACACTCTCTCTCGCCTCAGGATTCCTTATCTGAACCGGAGCATGTTTTTATTCCTTCCAAGAATTCAGCACCCGTGGGTCGTATGGATGCAGGGTCGGTCCCTGATGTGTTGACACCTATGGCACCATTAACGATGCCTCAGACCAGTCAGTAAAACCCTGAATTTCCAGCTCCTAGAACAGGCCATGCTTTATTCCCGAATGCCATATCTGACTTATTTAGTTGAGACTTGGTCCCTTTTGAAGTGTCTTCAAGCCCCACGGGTCCTATGGGATTCACCTTTGGTGGAATGCCAGTGGCGCTACCCTGGCACCTTTTGCCCCATTTCTCCCATAACTCTGGCTCCGATGCTGGTTCTCACCACAGGCACCATATCTGACACAGTACCCCTCATTTATCAAACTGGCTCTTCTCCATCAACTCTGGATCACCCTTCACCGGCTACACCACCAATGCCACTGGCCTCACAGCTGATGCAACCAGAACAGACCTCAACCCCAGATCTGCTGCCTTTAATGGCATTCCCAGCTACTGTTCATAGATTAAGAAGAGAGGCACAACGCCTCATGGAGGAGGTCTACTGATTTTTTTTGGGACTCTGACCCACTTGAGCACCCCATACAAGACCTAGATGGATATGACATACATTCTGTCACTATGGGCCCCTATGTTTTCATCTTTATTACTGTTTATGTGAGGCATAAATACTTTACAAATTGCCTCCAAGTTAATCCTGATTGCTTTTTTGGGGTTTGCCTGGATTTCACCCTGACAAGAATTGTGGTTGCTGCAGTAACCCAATTGCTATCTATCTATCTATGGTAGCTAGTGGTAAAGAGTAGTAAGGGTATTTTTAAGGCTTAGGGAGACAGCAGTGTAATTTTAGGGTTTAAGGGTGGGTAGTGCTAAAGGGCGGTAAGGTAAGGGTAAACTTAGAGGCGCTAAGGGTAATTTTAGGGGTGGTAGTGCTAAAGGTTAGTAAGTGCAGTTTTAGTGTTTGGGTTCAGTAGTGGTAAAAGGTGGCAAGGGTATTTTAGCAGATGGGTTTGGTAGTTGTAAAGGGTGGTAAAGGTACATTTAGAGTTTATGGGTGGGTAGTGGTAAAAGGTGGTAATGGTGGTCTAGGGGCTGGTAGTGGTAAAAGGTGGTAAGGGTAATTTTAGGGTTATGGGGTGGTAAAGGTAATTTTAGGTTAGGATTGGTAAGGGTAATTCTAGGGTTTAGGGGTGGTCCGGGTAATTTTGGCGTTTGGGTGGGTAGTGGTAAAGGGTGGTAAGGGTAATTTCAGGGGGTAAGGGTAATTTAAGGGTGGGCAGTGGTAAAGATATATATATATATATATATATATATATATATATATATATATATTTTTTTTTAAAGTTATTTACCATTTACAACTAACATACAGCAATGCAAGCAAGGCATTGAAACAACATGAAAGTGGATGACCATTGCTCCGAAACACAAGTACAACTTTTGACAGTCAAATCATGACAGACAGTCTCATGGTTCAAACATGGCGATTGGTAGCAGGAACACAAACAGTACCACAAAAATGAAAGCTAGCAAGCACATTCAGGCACAGCTATCAAAGTCGAGGCAGAACCGTAGGCCCTTCACGCCTCCGTGGAGGATTGGGAGTTCGGGAGAGTGGTGTCCAGTGTGCGCAAGTAATCTCTCAATGGTTGCCAGATATCCCTAGGTCTTGATGTTGGAGGCTTCAGCAATGCAAAAATGTCACTGGTGTTATTGCCATACATGAGGCTTTTTAGCAATTTTGAAGTGGTGGGCGTGTGTTTGGTACCCCAGAGGAGTGCTATCTCCCCTATGGCCAATAAAAGTGAAATAGCTGCGAGGCGTGTTATAGGTTTGGGTATATCTTCTGTGTAGCCCAAGAGGGCCAGAAGCGCATCAGGGTCGAGAGGCAATATCACAATTTGTGATGCCGGTCGAACACATCACACCAAAAGCGACTAATGTTAGGACACGTCCATATCATGAGTGGGAAGTCAGCAAGGGGCAGACGGCACTTGAGGCAGGCCTGGGAACAGGAAGGATCTACACGGCCTACATACACTCCGCAGGAATTTAAAATGTATTCATTTATGACGGTGGTTGAAGGAGACAAAGTGAATCTGTGAGCAGAATGCCTCCCAAATTGGGATAGGGGTTGTCCCAAGTCTGCTTCCCAGGACTCCTTGAGTTTGACGTCCAAAGACGGGGAGGGCGTCCATGTATGCTCAATATAGTTGGGAAACAAGAGGCGCTCCGGATTCCACTGGGACGACCAAAGTGAGAGGGGTGAAAGCCGCTGGGACTAGGTGGGGCGCTCTGTAGATGACAAAGCACAAAGTGCTGTAAATGAGTGGCACTGGTGAAGCGTGCATCCGCTGTGCGCAAGAATATGTGGTCATCGGGAAATTCATCACCTAATGTATGGATATTTAACAGTTGTAGGGTTCGCTGAATGAGCACTTCCTGCGTGATAGGGAAAAAATGGGTTGTTTATCAGCATTCGCACCAGTGAATATATATTTTATTTCCCCGAAGTATGCAGACCAGCCTGTGCCAGGCCCAGCTAGTGGTGGACAGCGTTTGGATATCTCTAGGATTCAAGGGGAATACTATCTGGGGCAGGAGTGCAGGTAGTGGGACAGGGGCTGCCAAGTCGCACTCCAGCATGGCATACGGAATGCACGCATCTGGATGGGACCAATGGTGCAAGTGATGGCATTGTGCCGCAAAATAACAGAGTTGAATAGAGGGAACACCGTAGCTCCCCCCTGTTCGTACGGGAAGGTAAGAATCTCCCAACGAATGCGAGGGAGCAAACTGCATAGTGTGGCAAAAAAAAGAGTTTGTAAGCGGTACAGGAATGTTTAGAAAAAGATATAGGAATTGTGGAAGAACCACCATTTTAATGAGGGCGATTCGGCCCGCCATAGACAGTGGAAGTCTCACCCATCTATCCACCTGGACAGTGAGCCTCTCAATGGCTGGTCCATAGTTTCACCCCTTTCCCGCCAAGGACGTAATGGTTACGTCAGTGTGGCACAGCACTGAGGCACCACGGATGGAAACATTACATCCTGGAACTGGCCCTGGGGGGAAGCGCTAGCGCTCCCCCCTTGAGGGCCTCTCCCCCAACACCCCCAGGTCAGGGCTGGAACGGGAATCGTTTCCCCTTCCACCCCGACCCCCCCCCACCTCTAATGACATCAACGCGCAACATCATCAGAGGGTACCAGACGTGCTGGAAGCCATTTGCTTCCAGCATGTCATTCAAAGCGAAGGTGAGAGGTGAGCGGCGGGGTTTGAGTGACCCCTTGGGCAAAGGTCGCTCCCCTAGGGGGACCAATGTCTTTATCGCTGTTTCTGCCCCCCTTGAGGGCAGATCAGCCAATGATTTTTAGGCTGTTCTACCCCCAAGGGGGGCAGAAGGCAGGGGACAAAGCACTATTGGGCAGTTCTGCTCCCCTTGAGTTTATAACTCTTAGTGATAAAGCTTTGTTTATTTCTTATCTTACACAGTGCTGGTTGTTGGTGGTGCATTTGTCCAGTTACTTTCCGTAGGAAGGATCATGGCTAGCCGTAGGTTGTTGGTGTGCTTTTTGAGTCGTCTTCTGACCATGATTATGAGACTGACTCTACATCTGAGACAGAGGAGGAAGTGCAAGATTCTGGAAGTGAATTTTCAGTCAGAGAGGAATCGTCTGATGATGAAGCCACTCTCAGTGCTGATGAAGTGCCTGTTTTAGAGGAGGACACTGATGTGCCAATGGTGCAGCAGCCAGCTGCTGAAAGGCTTCCCATTGGAATACCTGAACTGTGGGTTGCCCCAAACATGGAGCAGCCACAGTTGCCTGCCTTTACTGGTCTCCCACGGTGTAGAGTGAATACAGAAAACGTATTGCCTGTCAATTTCTTTCAGTTGTTTATGGATGATTACGTTTTGGATGAGATTGTTGAGCAGACTAATTTGTATGCAGAGCAATATTTGAGGGACAACGCTGCCAGACTTAGGCCACACTCTAGATCTAGCCTGTGGATTCCCACAAATCCGGAAGAGCTGAAAAAGTTTGTGGGTTTAACTTTTTTGATGGGGCTGATAAGGAAGCCATCACTGTCTTCATATTGGTCTACTAGTCCCTTGATGGCAACTGCTATATTTCCTGCAGCCATGAGTCATAAACAGTATGAGCTTCTTCTTCAGATGTTGCATTTTGTTGATAATGCTTTAGCCTTGCCACGAGATCACCCTGATTCTGACCGTCTTTTTAAGATTAGACCTGTCCTTGATCATTTTGTAGATCAGGTTTCAGAGATCTATGCTCCAGGCAAAGAAATATCTCTAGATGAGTCTTTGGTCCTGTTCAAGGGTTGTTTGGTTTTTAGGCAGTACATTCCTAGCAAGAGGGCATGGTATGGAATTAAAATGTATATGCTGTCTGAAAGTAGTAAAGGATATGTTTATAATTTCCGGGTCTACACTGGTAGGGATTCTAGTATTGCCCCCCCTTCCCTCCCCCCCCAGTTGTCCACCCACTTTAGGAGTTAGTGAGAAAATTGTGTGGGAACTTGGTAGACGACTGTTTGACAAAGGTCACCATTTGTATGTAGATACCTTCTACACTGGAGTTCAGTTATTCAAGGAATTGTTCAGAGTGGACAATGTTGCTTGTGGCACAATCCGCTCTAACCGGAAAGGCTATCCAAGAGAGCTTGTCTGTAAAAAATTGAGAAGGGACAGTACAGTGCCTTGCGGAATGATGAGCTGCTAGCACTGAAATTTGTAGACAGGAGGGATGTGTACATGCTAAATACCATTCATGATGAGAGTACTTCACCTGTGACTGGGGTCAAGTTGATGAAGTGCACAAACCTGTGTGCATTTTAGACTACTATAAGCACATGGGTGGTGTTGATAGAGAAGATCAGATGTTGGAACTTTACACTGCTGCTCATAAGGCTTATGTTTGGTATAAGAAATTAGCGGTTCACCTGTTACACTTGGCAACTTTTCATGCTTTTGTTGTGTTCAAAAATAGTTTTCCAGAGTCAAGGATGACATTTGTGAAATTTCAGGAGTCTGTCATAGCGAGCCTTGTGCTGGAACAGGCAAGAGTTCCTAGGGAAGCAGTGGTGGAGGATGTGACTAGATTGAAAGATCTCCCCTTGCTAAGCACATTCCTCCCGCGGCCAAAAGACTTTCCTGCTAAGAGATGTAGAGTCTGTGCTCGAAGAGGTATCCGGAAGGAGGCTAGGATGTACTGCCCCGATTGTCCTTCAAAGCCTGGGCTGAGTGGGTGGCTGTTTCAGAAGTTACCACACACAGTAGAATTACTGGGAACTACCATGAGCGTAAACTGCCATTTTATATTTTCATATGTTCAGTTTCACGGTTGGCATTACTGTCATGTTCGTAGCTTTGTACTTATTTATAATTAGTTAGTGGTTTCTTTGTTGTTTAAAAACAAAACAAGTGATGGCAGTATACATGGAGTGGCGCTTGGCTGGCAGTGTGTGTAGGGTGGCGCTTGGCTGGCGGTGTGTATGGAATGGCGCTTGGCTAGCAGTGTGCGTGAAGGTGGTGCTTGGCTGGCGGTGTGCATTGAGTGGCGCTTGGCTGGCATTGTGCGTGGAGTGGTGCTTGGCTGACGGTGTGTGTGTGTGGAGTGGTGCTTGGCTGGCGGTGTGTGTGGAGTGGCGCTTAGCTGGCGGTGCCAGCCATACGGCAGTCCACACACTCCCATCAACCGGTGTGATTGCTGTATCAGGCATGTGGGCGTATGAAAGTGATGGGCTCCTGAATGGCGCTGTCTGCTAATGCGAGTGTTGTAATGTGCTGGGCCCGCGGCTGGCAGTGTGAACGGTCTTGTGCATGTCATGTATGAAAGGTGTGTGAATGGACTGTGAAGCGGTTGGTGCCTTGACGCGGCTTTACAGCTCACAAGCTGTGAGGCATTGGTTTGATTTTTTGGCCTTTCAGTTATTAACAGTGCATTTCATTTTTGTGAAATTTCTTGTTACTAAAATTTGATCTACTGAACCATCACTCACCCTTGTGCCAAATCCAACCAGTACATGTGGTAAAAATGACAAAACCTGCTCTGCTGTAATTAAGCGTCGCAGCACACCTGTGACATTCTAGGTGTCTCGGGTGGGACCCCGATGATGAAGCATGCCACCATCTTGGTTGGTGGGTTAGGGGTCTTTTTAACATAACCTAAGTGCGTTTCTTTTCACAGTTTTAGTGTTTGGAAGGAAGTGAATACATCAAAATGATCTATTACAAAACTACTTCTTTTTCTGGGGGTGGGGAGAGGTGGGTGAGGGCACCTGCGTTTTTGGTCCCCAGTGCGGCAGTCATCTAGAGAAATCTACCAAACTCAGATATTTTTTTCAACTAGACACCTGGAGGAGTCCAGGGAGGTGTGGCTTGCGTGGATCCCCAACATTTTCTTACCCAGACTTTCGCTAGATGACTGCCACACCTGGGACCATAAACGCAGGTGCCCCTCCACGCAAAAACAGGTAGTTATGTAATAGATCATTTTGATGTGTCCACATTGTGTTTTGGGGCATTTCCTGTCGCGGGCACTAGGCCTACCCACACAAGTGAGGTACCATTTTTATCTGGAGACTTGGGGGAACGCTGGGTAGAAGGAAATTTGTGGCTCCTCTCAGATTCCAGAACTTTCTGTCACCGAAATGTGAGGAAAAAGTGTTTTTTTGGGGCAAATTGTTGAGGTTTGTAAAGGATTCTGGGTAACAGAACCTGGTGAGAGCCCCACAAGTCACCCCATCTTAGATTTCCCTAGGTGTCTAGCTTTAAAACAATGCACAGGTTTGGTGAGTTTCCATAGGTGCCAGCTGACGTAGAGATCAAAATCCACAGCTAGGCACTTTCCAAAAAAACACATCAGATTTCAATGTAAATAGTTAATGTGTCCATGTTGCGTTTCTGTCGCGGACATTAGGCCTACGCATACAAGTGAGGTATTATCCTTATCGGGAGACTTGGGGGAACACAGAATAGCAGAACAAGTGTTATTGCCCCTTGTCTTTCTCTACATTTTTTTAATTCAAAATGTAAGACACAGGGAGACCCCGGAATTCGGAGATGTGCAAATAACCACTGCTTCTCAACACCTTATCTTTTGCCCATTTTGGAAATATGAAGGTTTCCATGATACCTATTTTTCACTGTTTATATCTGACCAAATGAATTGCTGTATACCCGGTATACAATGAAAACCCATTGCAAGGTGCAGCCCCTCTATTGGCTTTGGGAACCTAGGGTTCTTGGTGAACCTACAAGCCCTATGTATCCCCGCAACCAGAAGAGTGCAGCAGTCATAACGGTATATTGCTTTTAAAAATTTGCCACAGCTGGAAAAAGTTATAGAAGAAAACGTGGAGAGAAATGGCTCTTTTTTTCACCTCAATTTCAATATTGTTTTTATTTTAGCTGGTACTTTCTGCAGGAAAACCTTGAAGGGTGAAGGGTCTACACAATTCACCCCTTGCTGAATTCAGAATTTTATCTACTTTTCAGAAATATTTAGCTGTCCAGGATCCAGCATTGGTTTCACACCCATTTCTGTCACTCACTGGAAGGGGGCTAAAAACACAAAAAACAGTAAAAATGGGGCATGTCCCAGTAAAATGCCAAAACTGTGTTGAAAAATGTGGTTTTCTGATTTAAGTCTGCCTGTTCCTAAAAGCTGGGAAGATGTTTATTTTAGCACTGCAAACCCTTTGTTGATGCCATTTTCAGGTAAGAAAAAAGCACAAGCCTTCTTCTGCAGCCATTAGTTTTTTTAATAAACAACATTTTTTCTGTATTTTGGCTAATTTCTTGGTCTCCTTCAGGGGAACCCACAAACTCTGGGTACCTCTAGAATCCCTAGGATGTTGGAAAAAAAAAGGACGCAAATTTGGCGTGGGTAGCTTTTGTGGACAAAAAGTTATGAACGCCTAAACGCGAATTGCCCCAAATAGCCAGAAAAAGGCCTGGCACCTGAGAGGGAAAAGGCCTGTTAGCGAAGGGGTTAAGCATATGACCTGGTCCTTGTCTCTTTGAATATGACTACTGAGGTACTTTGTAGAGTCATTGCACCATTGTAGGGGGTATTCCATTGCAAGCAGTGTGGTGCTGTCAGTGAGCGGGAAGAACTCTGACCAAAAAAGCCCAATTGACATGTAGCCCTGAAAAAGTGCCAAAGAGGGGTATTTCATCCAGTATGAGTCTGAGATTTGTTTCAGGGTGGCGGATGAATAGCAGTATATCATCCACATAGAGCAAAACTAGGATCGACCCGCAGGTAAAATGTAACACCCTGTTGATGTGTCCCTCCTACAGGTGACGTAACAGGGGGTCCATCTCTATAATAAAGAGCAGGGGGGATAATGGACATCCTTATCGGGTACCACGTTCTATGGGGAGAAAGGGGAAGAGTGTCCCATTCGGTTGTATAGTAACTGTGGGTTGTGTGTATAACAAAGAGATCAAAGCAGTATATTCTTGTGGAAACCCTGAGTTTGCGAAGGATCACATGAAGGAAAGGCCACTCGAGAGAATCGAATGCCTTTTCCGCATCCAGCAGCGCAATGGCTGCTGGTATCTCTGGGGATACTCTGTTAAGCATTTCAAAACCAGTGCAGAAATTAAGGGATGTGGAGCGGTGTAGGATGAAGCCAGATGGAGCTGGAGAAATAATATGGTCTAATAGAAGAGAGAGGCGAGTGGCTAACATTTTGTCCAGTAGCTTACTGCCAAAATTAAGAAGGGAGGGGGGCCTATAGGACTCACAGTAAAGGGGATCTTTGCCAGGCTTGGGCAGAAGGGCGATGCCAGACTTGGGCAGAAGGAGCGTTCCATGGAGAACTCTGGCATACAATGCCTCCGCACGCATAGATACAAGGTATGGGGCCAATATACTCTTGTATGTCTTATAGAATGGTCCAGTAAACCCATCATGTCCCGTAGCATGCTCCCCTCCAAAGAATCTATTGCTTGTATGATCTTCTCCACTGTAAAAGGCTCACACATTGAATTGCTGCTGGGCAGTGGTTTACCATGCCACTGCTATGTCATCAAGCTATTGGTGCAATGCAGTGTGTGGTGGAGCTGAGTAGGCCTTATAGAGGCGTGAGCAGTATGTGAGAAAGTCGGACTGGACCTCTGCAGTACCAATGGCACGGCTGCCGCCCGTCCTCCTGATTTCTAGTATGTGTGCCGCTGAGTATGATGGATGGATGAGTCTGGCCAGTGTACGCCCCAATTGTTCACCCTCCCCATATTTATGTGCCCTCGCGTATTTGCCCATATAATTTGCCTCTCTCCGCTAGTTCATTGAATTCATCCAATAGTATTTTACGCCAGTGTGAGATTTGACATCCAGCTCCATGTGCTAACAGTCAAGGTTTGCAAGCTGCGTTTCCATCCGTGCAAGGCTGCGGTGGATATTGTGCAACACCCCAGAGTGCTTAGATATGCAAATACCCTTGGTGTATGCCTTGAACGCATCCCACAATACTGCACAAGTGGCCACAGAGCCCTCATTTAGTTGGAAAAACTCTATGATGGCATCCTTCAGGTCAGCGCAAAATAGCCCCTTATTAGGGAACCGCCAGGTCCTCATGGCACCTCCAGACGTGGAGATAGTGAGTGTAATTTGCACTGGTGACTGATCCGACAATGTGTGGGGGAGATGCTTGATTTAGTGACCCACTGGACGACCATGCTAGTTAACAGCCGGTAGTCAATACACAGTATATGTTTACTTTACACACACCAACGCGACCGGCATGGTTATAATTGAACCATTATAAGGCCTAACATAGACCTTGTTCTGCCATTATACTCCACATGAACGACTCATCGTCAGACCTAATTCAGTCCAATGGATTCTTGGAACTTTGTTCCCTTTTTTACATATATCTACGTAGCTAAAACCTTGAAAAAGTATTGAAGACGAAACACGTGTCAGCTGTTTCTTTGCTGTTTGGACGTGTATTTGAATTTGATCATTTTATTGGAATCACCTGTAATAAATATTGAGTGTCACCTACTTGCCGGACTTTGGTTTAATTCCTGAAGCACCACTTGGATCTACCATACGAGGTTACATTTTGGGTGTGCCCTGGCCTTTGGTTCTATTTATACAGGTCACCACTCACTGTTTCCAGTGGGTGTTCCTTTGACACCTGAGGTGGCAGGTATACGGCTAGCCTGGCACCCACTACTAGCTGTTGCTCGTAAAAGACTATCATTAATGAACATTCGATAAACCTTGTTGATGTGCGAATATCTGTGGCATTTCCCACCTGTGCTTTTGTTGTAATTCCCTAAGTTTGAGCGGTACCCAGTTCTCACGGACAGATCTCTTCAGTGTATGAGGTTCCAACATATTTGTGTCTGACACCTTCTGTTCATGGTCCATGTCCTCTGACACCGACCTATTACACCTTTTCATTCCACTTCCACTGACGTCTTTCACCTTCACTACCTTCCCCACATTCCACCATTGACCACCCTCAACCATGATAGCATTACCACACACTTTCCTCACAGTCACAGAACTCTCATAGCAGGCCTCCCCCTTCTTCACAAAAGTCTGTAACTTGATGCGCACCACATCTCCAGGTTGAGATGAGTGTTCTTTTGTAGAATTTTTCTGATCATACCTAGCTTTCACCTTATCCTGATTTTTTTTTGCTTCTCCCAACACCCTGTCCTTGTCCACCGAACCAGGAAATTTACCAGACACAACATTAGCTAACCAAGCCGGAAAAAGTCTTGATGTGCTACGCCTACCCTTCAGAAGCTCAAAAGGAGAGATTTTCGTCACTGAATGTGGAGAGGTACGATAAAACCACAACATTGAATTCACAGCTTCTTCCACATCCAATTTGCTCACTTTAGCCCACTTAATGCATTCCGCAACCACTCTGTTCATTCTCTCTACTAAACCATTCGTTTGAGATTGGTACAGAGAACTCTTCAAATGTTTCACACCAGACTCCACCAGGAACGTTTCCATCTTCTTACTAACAAACTGTACTCCATTATCCGAGATTATAAACTCCAGGAATCCTTCCCTCCAAAACATTGCCTTGAGAAACTGTATGGCACTACCAGCTGTAGGCTTAGCAAAAAAACACACTTCTGGCCACTTACTGAAGTAATCCATCAGTACAAAAGCATAGACCATCTGACTGGGGAGAAAATTGAAGGGCCCTACCATATCAACCCCCACTTTAACCCAAGCTTTGTCCGGTAACGTTATGGGTTGCAATGGTGGTTTTACAATCTTCAACCCTTTTTTCTGCACCGTTATATACAACACATCCATCCACTGCCCTTTCCACATCTTTATCCATAGAGGGCCACCAATAGTGTGCCCTGATACGTCTCTTTGTCATTGTGGCACCTAGGTGCCCCTCATGCGCATGGTCCACCAGTTTTGATCTAACATCGCACGGGGGTACACATTTATCATTCCTCAAAACAATGCCATCTTCAATTGACAACTCATCACCCACCTTGGCATACGGTTGGACCTATGAATTCAAATTTATTTCCTTTGGCCAGCTGTTGATTATGTGCTGCTTAACGATGCTCAACACCTCATCACTGCTTTCAGCCGTCCTCCACACAGTTTCCGTGCACACCTTGGATTCATCAGCATCTACAGACGCTATGAAACAATCTTCTACATCATCCTCCAAATCAATAGAGCTTTGTTCATTAATAGGTAATCGAGATAGAAAGTCTGCTGTGAAATGTTCTTTTCCCGGAATGTGCCTGACCTGGAAATCATACTGTAACAATTTCGCAGTGAGACGTGCAATGCGGGGGGTTGTGTAGTTGATTTTGTCCCCATTTAAAATGTACACCAACGGTTTATGATCAGTTTGAATTACATAGTTCCTGCCCCAAACATAGCTTCTAAATTTCTCAATCGCCCAATAGCATGCTAGCAACTCTTTTTCAATTACTGAGTAATTGAGTTCTGGTTCACGTAAAACTCTTGAGGCATAACTAATGACCTTCTCATCTTCTTCCACACCTTGTGACAGAACTGCCCCCAACCCATACCTACTAGCATCAACCGTGATGGTGCACAATTGGCTGGGGTCATATGGACTCAATAGTCTAGCAGCCACTAATTCCTGTTTCACCTTGTCGAATGTTGCTTGACACTCACTGTCCCATACAAACAGGACTTTGTTCTTGAGCATATTAGACAAAACTTTCATTTTGCTAGCGTAGTTGGAAATAAACCTAGAATAATATTCACACATGCCTACAAATGATCGGAACTCATCTTTGTCCTTGTGGTTTGGAGATTCCAGGATCGCCTTTACCAGCCCGGGCCGAGGTGCTACCCCTTCCCCGGACCCACAGTGACCCAAAAATTGAATCATTTTCTTGAAAAACTCAAATTTTTCTTACTTTACACAGACGCCATAGGACTGAAAAATCTTAAACACAGATCTAATTTTCTCATTGTGGCTTTCCAAACCCCTAGTATGGATCAAGATATCATCTTGGAAAATTAGAATGCCCTGGGCTTCCCCCAATAGCTTGTGCATAATGCGTTGAAAAGCTGAAGCTGCGGAGGCCAACCCAAATGGCATCCTGCAAAACTGGAATGTGCCTAACAGGGAATTAAAGGATGTATAATGGTGTGAATTCTCATCTAATACCACCTGGTGATAAGCAGATGCCAGATCAATCTTAGAAAACCACTCAGAGCCTTTAAGTTCTTCAAGTAGGTCGCGGATCTTAGGTAAGGGATATGAGTCCACCCATATTTCCTTATTGAGACGCCTCAAGTCCACACATAAACGTATGTCTCCATTACGTTTTCGGGCAACCACCAGTGGTGAAAGCCACAAACTGGACTTAATAGGCTCAATAACACCGTTCTGTTGAAGCTTGTTAAATTCAGTTTTAAGATCCTCTCTTAAACTAAACGGAACCGACCTGACCTTATATCTCATAGGGATGGCCCTAGCTTTTATTTTTATCCTGTGTTTGAAACCTGAAATCTTTCCCAAACCCTGGGCAAAAATACTAGGAAACTAATCTTCAAATGGTACCTTTGCTTCTGAGTTTTCAACAACAAGGACTTGTTCTTTAGCTCCGGGTTTCAGCACCATACCAAACAAACCTTGGTGGTACCAACCCAGAATGTTCAGACCTTTATACGCCACATAGATTTTACAAAAGATGCTCCGACCCTTGAACTCAAGACTGTCTTCTATGTAACCTTCTAACTCTATTTTCCTGCCCTCATAAGAGACAGGTGATCTGTCGGGAGGCAATAACTCTCTATCACCCCAAGTGTTGTGGAACAAATCAGATGTGATCATGGTAATACGTGCTCCAGAATCCACCAACAAACGTAGCCATTTTTCTCCAACCCAAATATCCCCCAGGGGATCTCTACATTGGTTTTGGTCATTGACCCCCCAAGACATTTTCAGTGACCACAACAATCATGTCCTGAAAAGCTTTAACAAAAGATTCCTCTCTGTTTTCCTCATCTTCCTCCACTACACGTCACTTTAGCTTGCTTATTAATCATGGATTGACAAACTTCAGCAAAATGACCTAATGTACCACATTTCCTACATACAACATTTTTCGCTGGACAACTTTTGCCATCCTTGAAGTGGGGTGTGTTTCCACATCTAAAACATATATTAGAAGATCTAAAAAAAGGATTGTCATATTTCTTCAGATCGCCTTTCTTTACCGCTCCCATTTTTTTAATGACATTGACTTGCAGTTGATCAGAGTCTTTCACACCAGCACTGGATGTGAGTTAATTTAGAGAGATCTGCACCAGTTCAACACTCTTGGCTATTTTGACGACCTCATCCAACGTTGGATTTCCCATGCTCAGTAACTTCTGCTGAATGTGGTTTTTTGAGCAATGACCAATGAACTGGTCCCTTATCAACTGGTCTTGAAAATCTCTAAATTCACACTTGGAAGCCAGCTGTCTAAGCGCACTGATGTATGCGTCAACATCTTCACTTTGGATTTGACAACGCTTGAAAAATTTGTGCCGCAAAACTACCAGGCTCGGCAGTACATCGAATCTTGTGAATAATTTCTTGGTAGTAATTTGATATTCATCAAGTTCTTCTTCAATTTGCGCCAGGTCTGGTAATTGTTTATAGATCTCTCTCCCTTTATGTCCCAAAGAATGGAAAAGCAGACACTTTTTCCTTTCAGGTAGAAAACGAGAGGCCCCTATAGCTCCCAGGTAAGTTTCAAAACCGTCAAACCATTGTCTCCATGGGATCGGAGGCGCACCTGGTGTCTCCAAGAAAGGTGGTGGAGGATTAACTGCCTCATAATGCAAACAGGGAGGTAGCAGCTTAAACCAAGACCTCTTCAGACAATCTTCCTTTCCATAAACAGCTTTTAATAGAAAATATAAACTGTGTAATAGTATTGTTTCACTGTTGACAATACTGATATGGCTCTATGGAGCTTTAAGCTTGAAATATATCCAAGATGGCACCTGCAAAAGCCAGTCCCAGCACACGAGTGACACGTTCAAGTTGTTTGCTTCTTCAGAAGAGCTCCCAGCATTCATTTGTTTCCTGCCGGATATTCACGAAGAAGACGCACGTCGAGGAAGTAGTAGAAAATGTTTCCCTCACCTTCAAACACACTGATCTGCGTGGGTAACGTTGCGGCAGCCTGCTGACTCCTCGTCGCCAATTTAAGTGTTGTGCTTCACGGTAAGGAGATCCATGAGTCGTCTCGGTTACAATAAAATTGTTTATTTCAATAAAGTTGTGTCCACAAACCGCCGCTGAAGCGTCTTCCAGCCCTGCGTCCGTGCCGCGCTCCAACCGCCTCCTCGCGAACGCTCAGGGAACCAGAAGCACACGACAGCAGGCAGCACGCGACGGCACGACACAGCGTGCCGAACATACAGAGCACAACAGGTGGGCAGTGGTAAAGGATAGTAAGGGCGAGTTTAGTGGTAAAAGGTGGTAAGGGCAATTTTAGGGATATAGGGTGGGCAGTGGTAAAGAAAGGTGATGAGCAAATTAAAAAAGGGGAATTTGGGAGGGTTCCTACCCCCCCAAAATTTTATATATATATTTACACACACAAAACATATATATTACACATGGTAAAGTGGTCAAGGCATGTGTGGTAAAGGCATCTGCATCAGTTGTATTGTCATACATCCAGGTCAGACCTTGAAAAATCATAAAAATTTTAAAAAGACCTGCAGGTCTAGTAGGTTGAATAATCTACTCGGCCTAACTGTAATGTACTTGACCCATAAACGGGCCTCAAATTGTGTGATCCTAGACAAATATTTTATTTTACAGAGTCAGCTTTTTCATCGTTCTCACAAGTGCACATTTAACCATATGAGTTCAGCATTTCGGCTGTACAAAAAAAATCATTTGTTTGATTAAACAGACTAAACCTTTGCTCCATGTATAAGAAGAATCTAGCCCACATGTACGTTACACATGATGTTAGTTTATTGATAGCATTACCATCAGGAGAATTTTATTTTTACACACTCAGTTTTAACAAATATATTACTAAAGTATGATGTGGTAGAGCACTGTCATTTACAGATAGTAAATTTCCAAAAAATGGCCAACAACCTTCCCACCAACATACAGCTTTACTGATAAAAACAATATAGTGTATTAACAATAATCTGTGAAAATTGGGTTCCAGAAAACTATTTATCATTTGCACATCTCCAAGTGTTATGATTTGTTTTCATGCTATTAAAATATTAGCAACTACTGAAAAAACCTACACCCTACAGTCTTTCATGTCACACTCTCTACAGCAGGTCAGACAGTTCACCTAACACATCCTCGAACTCTGCAGTTAAAAGATAAACTAAATGTAGGAAACAGAATGACTTGATCTCGGTCTCTGAACCCAGAGCAAATGAGACAAGAACAAAATTTAAAGGCGTATTTTTTGCTCCTTCACTTTCTGACTGAACAGAACACCTATTCTTTGTCAACTCGCCATAGCAAGTGGACAGGTAGATTTTTTGAGGCCTGCAGCTATTTCAGAATAAGTTTGTGAGATCTCACACTTATGGCTATGGTGCAGAAGACACATTGGAGCCGCATACAGGCATTAGATGGTTGATCTACACATCCTTGACAAAACAGAGCTAATGGTCCTGATCAAGCAATTGTGAAATATTTGCCTAAAATGTTCTTACCTGTTCTTCTGGAATGGGATCCTTGTCCTCTATGTGGAGGGGAGGGGAAGTCACAGGTAATGGTGTACAATGGGAATTCTCACACGGACTTGAAGGGTTGTCTTAATAAAGTAAAAACGAGAGAAGAGATTGTTTGAGATAAAGATGAATGATTAACCTTAATGCTAACATCTCACGTAAGAAATGGAGCAGCTTGATTTGTTGTTTTTCCATGTTTTTCCAAAGATCAAGATGGTACCAATTGTTTCAAAATAGATGTATTTTGTGTTTCTTAGAAGAGTACTCCACAATATTTGTACCTAGATATAATACACACCTTAAACACAAACCAGATCATTCCATCCTACGCCTATCTCAAATGCACCAAATTTGCGTTTTACTTCCTAAAACTAAGTGACATTTTAGCTATGTGTATAAGATGAGTATGGAGTTAAACTTGAGGGTTAGTTATTAAGGGGCTAAACAAAAATAACTATTCTTCTAAGTGGTTTGGTTGTATCCAAATATGTCACTTGAAGCATGTTGAATATTAAGGACCCCTTTTAGAAAGGTTTACTCCAATCTGTCACCACACTACATTTGTATTAGAACATATTTAGGGCCAGAAGAGCAATGTCAGAATTTGCGACTCGCAATTTCAGAATCGCAAATCCTGATGCAGAACGGTGTCTCAGACACCGTCTGCGACTCGCTATGGGGTCGCAAAGACCCACCTCATTAATACTAATGAGGTGGGTCGCATTTTGCAACCCCATAGCGAGTCCCTGCACTCACAGGGATGGTGACCTGCTGAAGTCAGCAGACCTCCATGTCTGTGACTACTTTTTAAATAAAGCAGTTTTTTTTTTTTTTTTTTGCAGCCCGTTTTCCTTAAAGGAAAACGAGGTGCAAAATAAAAAAAATAACGAAACCTTTTGGTTTCGGTTTTTTAGAGTAGGCAGTGGTCCATTGGACCACTGCCTGCTCTGAAAAACCCTTTTTGGCAACATTCACAAAGGGGAAGGGGTCCCATTGGGACCCCTTCCCTTTTGCGAATGGATTACCATCAGTGTGACACTGGTGGTAACTGCGAATTGCGATGTGAGTCGCAAATAGGAAGGGGACACCCCTTCCTATTTGCGAGTCACATTCACAATGTGAGTCGGCACCGACTCGCAAATTGTGAATGTGCATCGCAAAAGGCTTTTTGCATGGCGCAAACTGCGATTTTTGCAGTTTGCACCATGCAAACAGCTTTCTACATCTGGCCCTTAGTCTCTATCACCCACCCGTCGCGAACAGTGTGTGAGGGGAAGATCTGAAACCCCACAGTTGCTGTCTGACGTGCAACACAAAACACTTTATATGTATATATGCACAGACACACACAGCTAGTTAGTGCATTAACTGGGACCATAGTAGAAAATCATATTGGATGATAAAGCAACATTTTGTGATGAGCATGAACACAGAATTGTTAGCAGCAAGCACTGAAAATTCAGTAGATGGTAATATAAATATGCCTATTAACACAGCGCACACTACAACCTAAATTCCTACAGCATCAGAAATAATTCATCATTACAAGAACATTTTCCTCATTAGGAATGCACAGTAGCTACTGCAGAACAAAACACAGCGTAAATGAATTGATTACTAATACTTGTATAATGCACACGACGGTAGAGCGGCCTCCAAGTGCTGAAGAGGAGACATGTATAAATGGCTTGATGTACAATGAACAATTTATCAACAATTTCCAAGGTTGCCCGTATACAGTTGAAAATGTCAGCAGCCATAATGCAGCAAACCCACTAAACTGTTACTGTTTATCTTTTACTGTTTCTTCTTGAACGCTTCAAACTTTCCTGCCGCCTTACACTGTGTTTTTTTGGCTAAGAAGGAGATTTACTTGTAATCACATTTAAATGACAGGGCATACAGTCATTTTCAAAGCACCTATCATGTTGGTGCTTTCACAAAATGACAAAACACACACACAGACACAAGCAACACTGGTGATCCCATTCACTAACACAAGCATTAACAAAACTAAAAGAACTTGCTTGAAAAAAGAGGGATGTATGTTTTTATAACGTCTGCCATTACCATGCATGTAACACCATGGGTTGACTTGTACAACCAGTGGCATGTATATACATGTGTGTGTGGTGGTGAGTGTGTATGTGCAGGTTTTACCAAAAAATGCTGAACGGAATAACACCAAAGTCGGCAGGAAGCTAGATCTTGGTCCGCAGACTGTGCTTTTTGTGATTTAGTGTAAATCAGTTAAGTAGTTTTTGAAAAATTAAGGGTCAAAAATAATTGTACATTTTGGTAATAAGATTTGCATGGAGGGGGTGCAAGTTATAGTTAATGATGCTAGCTATAACTACTGAATTTCTGTTTTTTTTTTTTTTGTTAGTTCAAAATGTTAATGTGCACACTGACAAATTCTCCTAACTATATCATTACTTTATCCTGTTTTCCCCTGTTTAAAAACACACACACACACACACACACACACACACACACACACACACATATATATATATATATGTATATATATATATATATATATATATATATATATATATAATCTAGGGGAGTTATAGTTAGGGCCATGTTTCCATAGAAGAAGTTTTTTTTGACTTGCCTATATCTTTGGCATCGTTTGATGAATCTTCACAAAATTTTCCAAAGAAGTGCCCCAGTGATTTTTGTTGTGCACGGAAAGTTTCGGGACAATCCATCAAGTGGGGACTGAGAAAAGGGGCGGGGTCAAACAAGTTGCGTTTCCCATGTTAATTCCCATAGGACCTTTAGACACGACTACAGCCTGAATCAGTGGACGGAATTACATCAAATATTTGGCAGAAAGCTAGCTTTCGGTACGCAGATTACGCTTTCGCTTAGTTGGTGTCAATCTGTTCAGTAGTTTATGAGAAATTAAAGAAAATCCAAATTTGTACAGCTGGGCCTGTGAATATTTCGCTAATATCTGCAAAGTTTTGCGAATGAACGCCTGATTAGAAGTACTGTAATGGGCTGGCCACAACCTGAACAGAAAGTTGTGCCTGCCATTTTATGTTATGGGAGAGGGTCCCTGGGGCTGAAAAACAAAAAGAAAAGTAGCATAAGGGGTCAGGGTGGAGGTGCCCTTTTCCCAGGGGTGTGCTACAGGGGTGTTTGAGGGTCAAATTATTCACCATGTGTGATATTTGTGATTAATCACGAATAAGCAAAAAAAAAATATATATATGTTTTCTTTTTTAAATCAAACTCATTCATACACTAATTTATTCACTAATACATGCACTCAGAGACTCATGAGCTATTTCTCACACCCACTCACACTCATGCACCCATTTAAAAGTCCAATAAACCCTCATGCATCCACTCACAGACCCACACTGACACACCCACTCACAAACCCACTCAGACCCTCACGCACTCACTCAAAACACTGATGCACCCACTCACAGACCCACTCAAACATTGATGCACCCACTCAGACACTGACACACCCACTCGCAGACCTAGACACTGATGCACCCACTCACAGACCCACTCAGACACTGATGCACCCATTCACAGACCCACTCAGACCCTCATGCACCCACTCACACTGATGCACCCACTCAGACACTGACGCTCCCTCTCACAGACCCACTCAGACCTTCATGCACCCACTCAGACACAGATGCACCCACTCACAGACCCACTCAAACACTGATGCACCCATTCACAGATCCACCCAGACCCTCATGCACCCACTCACATACCCACGAGGACACTCATGCACCAATTCACAAACATGCTCAGACCCTCATGCACCCACTCACAGACTGAATCAGACACTCATGCACCCACTCACAGACTCACTCAGACCTTCATGCACCCAGTCACAGACTCACTCAGACCCTCATGCACCCACTCACAAAGCCACTCTGTCACTGATGCATCCATTCAGACCCACTCAGACACTGACTCACCCAATCACAGACCCACTCAGACCCTCATTCACCCATTCACACTGATGCACCCACTCAGACACAGATGCACCCACTCACAGACCCACTCAGACACTGATGCACCTGCTCACAGACGCACTCAGACCCTCACACACCAACTCACAGACCCACTCAGACACTCACACACACTCACAGACCCACTCTGATACTCATGCACCCACTCATAGACCCACTCAGACACTGATGCATCCATTCACAGACCCACTCAGACACTGACGCACTCACTCACAGACCCACTCAGACCCTCATGCACCCACTCACAGAACCACTCAGACCCTCACACACCAACTGCGCATCAGTGGCTGGATTAACATATAGTAATGAAAATTACTGTATGTTAAAAAAAAAGAAATTCACTGAAAAAAAAACAAAGGTTACAGGGACGTATAGTTAGGCAATAGAATTTTTTTTTTAAAACTAGGAATTCACTGAAAAGGTCAAAGGTTACAGGAACATTACAGTTAGGCTCACATTTTATCAGTGATGTTTTCAAAGATGTCATGAGTGTGTAATTTGTGGGGTAATTAGCAGCACATGGTGAGGGCGCGAGTTATAGTTACATTAGGGCATGAGTTATAGTTACTCAAGATAACTATAGCTATAACAGGTGAATTTCTATGGTTTTGTACGTTTAAAATATGTGTCTGCATATAATGCGCCTGTAGCCTTTGTTCTTTTCAGTGAATATACATATCGATGTATAATCCGGCTTTGGTACAGAATTTTGTGGTTGACACCCCAACCTACCTTTTATTTTAACTCCTTATCACCTTTTACCTCTACCTACCCCTGAATCCTAAAAGCACCTTTATCTGTACTCCCCTCTAAACCCTAAAATCACCCTTCACTTCCTTTACCACTACCTTCACTAAACCTTTTTTTTAAGTAACATAAAAATGATGTTCTTTAGAAAAAAAGAAGAAAAAAAAACTACCTCCATGGTATGGTACTGTGGGGAAAGGTAGAAATAGCTACCTTTGTGTTACCTGCATGGTAAAGGCATGCATAGTAAAACTGTTTCCCAGAAAGGGGAAGCAGTCACATACCTAACGTAACCAAGTAACCAAACAAAGAGTAAAACTGGGTAAGGATGTCAGATACATTAAGAGAAACTATCTCCCAAATTGCTTTAGTCTAAAAAGACGTGAACGGAGATCTCAACCATGGGAAAGTCAGAAAAATGTTCTTTCACTGTCTTTCATGTTGCTCTGAAAACCTCTATAAATCTACTGAAACTAAAAATCACTTTAGCCTATTCAAGATGTGTTGCAGCGTAAGCACAAGATATTTTTTCAGTCCTGCTGAGTTAAAAATACAAAAATGCACTGTTATTAGTTTCAAGTGTCCATACAATGGTCACATGTTGCAAATATCGTTTACCCAAGTCAACATTTCTGAACCATTTAACAATTGCTAATCTCGTTTTGCCTGTGGTCAGTATGAAAGGCACATATATATGCAACCAGCCCACCACAAATGTAGCTGATGGCTAGTTTAACTCACCGAACAGCAAATTATCCAGCTGTTACCCTGTAATGTAAAGCATGCAGGGCACAAGCGCAGATACCACTTATTGCGTTTAACTGCACGCAGCACGATCAAGTAATACATACTTGAAGCAGAGGCTTCCAAATACATCTGCAGTTCGGGGTGTATTGCAAATAATGAAAAACAATGCCGTGTTAAGTATTAATTGTAAATAAATAGGCACAGAAGAAGTCAATGTGACAGAATCAAACAAAATTAGTAAAGCAGCTGTTGTAGCTTGAATCACGAAGTCACATCCGGATTAAAATAGCGAGAGCAAAAGTCATTCTGAAATATTTTTTTCTGCTGCTTGAAACACTTTGGATGTATTCATTTGCACGCTGTAGATCTGGAATACATTCGGTGCCGTCTGTATGAAGAGTAAATGTTTACAATTGTTTCCTGGTTATCTGGAAACGATTTAATAAAGTTTGTCTCCATTCCCGGTCGCCAGATTCCAACTGGCCGCCCCTGGTCTGTCAAGCACAGTCCTGCATAGTGTAGGGGAGGACGAGCCCAGGCCACGCAGCCACCACACTGGAATCAAAGCAGCCAGGGCTGAACAAGGGGCGTGTGGTGCACTTCAATGCAGGGGGTAGAGGCTGCACCGGTGTCAGATCACTTCCTCCGGTTTTGTTTTAGCGGAAGCATTATCAGATTAGCTTGAACGAGTCTCTACTTGCTGGCCATGAAGTCTCCGACAAGTCGTGCAGTCTCCAGCAGGTTACACAAGCACAAGAGTTAGAAAATGCGGGCTCTGAATCAAACGTGATGGTCGGGATCACAACTGCCGCCCCTCTGCCCGCATCCTCCGCAACACCGACAAAAGCATCACTTCTTAGCCCCCATGCACGGCACGGCGGCAGTTCCATGCTCCACTGAGGAGCTGCCAGTCTGTGATGAGAGGATACTGCGTCTTCAACGACGCCAGCCTTCGGGGGGGGGCAGATTCATCGCATCCCTGCCACAAACACTGCATGACACTCACAACATCGAGGGCCTCCACAGCAGAGAGAAACTATATCGCGAATTAAGGCTAAGTTAAAATGGTAGTGAGGCAGGAGTACAGGTCAGCGGTGCAGGGTTAAGGACCGAGGGCTAAGGGTGCAGGGTTAAGAGTAAGGGAGGGGTGAAGGTGAAAGATGCAGGGATGTTAGTACAGGGTACAGGAAGAAGGGTACGGGATTAAGCATGCACGATTAAAGTTACACTGTCTGACAGTCAAGGGGACGGCGTGCCAGGGTAAAGATATAGGATTCAGAGTACGGAGTAAAGAGTACAGGGTTACAAGTACAGGATACACTGTTAAAGGTAAGGGTGCAGGGTTATACAGTGTTAAGGGTTTAGGTTATAGCTTTAAGGGTACAGGGTTAAGGATACAGGGTTCAGGATTATAGGGAGCGAAGACTACATGGTTATAGGTATAAAGTAAATGTTAAAGGGTACAGGGCTAAGCATATAAGGTGCAGGGTACAGGGGGTTGGTCGTCTGAGAAGGAGTGGACATACACCAAGACCATGCCCTAGGCCCTGTGACCAAATCCTGCTGTGCATGGCCTTTGGCACACTATTAGGGGAGCCGAGAATAATCAACTCAAAATAGAATTCACAAAGACAATGTTTTTGATCTAAATTCATGTGGTTAATGCATTGTCCCTCATGTGTTTTGTCTCTTTTTGTCACCAACTGTTCCAATCACAGATAAAACTCGGTTTGTGGATCCCTGCAATATTCATTGTCGTAATTATCTCTTGTTCCAGATGAAGAATTCTTATAACTATGTTTGACCCGAAACCCGTCCACATATTACACAAGTCAAAAGTTGGCACGATCTCTGAAGTGGCTAGAGCTGATCAATTGTTCCTTAATCACTCCTTCGTGTCTAAGTATATATATTCCAGGAAGGGCTTCCTCTTTGCCATTCACAGGCACCAGGCTTGGATATCAGCCCGTCCTGCATCACATCTGATGCCCCCAGCAGAGGCCTGGCGTTCCATTCTAGTGAGAGCAGGGTGTCATGCTCAAGGAACATCACCGCAAAACAAGGCAACCGTCAGGTGCCGCAGAGGAGTGTTGTCAGTTGTACAAAATAAGCAAAGTAATAATAATGATAACGTAACAAATCAAAAAAAGGTTGCTCAACAAATGGAATTACAATAAAGAAAAATATTTTTATCTAGATTTCCCCAATCCCCTTAACTGAAAATGTAGGCAGTACTATTATTAAGTAAATGGCGAGACTGATCGAAATGGTGGCGCATCAAAAAAGACAACAGTGTTAGGATTTCAGTACTCAAAGCAAACTATCAGTACATATGAATGACTTTTGCCAACTATGCTGGCCTGCAGAGGCACCAGCATGTCACCAAGTAGTTCCCTTTTCTCATGACCTGACTCCACATTGGTAACTTGTCAACACCCAGCTCCATTTGTCACATGAACCTCGAAGGCACTGGAGACCTATATTAAACCCGGGACCATCAGCAGATGTAAATGAATGGGGTCTCTCACAACTGAAATGTATGTACAACCACGTTAAAAGCACAGCAACAAAAAGTGATTTCCACAGATACTAAGAAAGTTAGGCAGAGAAAGCAAAAGCTTTTTGTGGGTACCTTTTTTCTCGGGTCGACGTCGAATCATTTTGTCCACCTGGTAGCTGGCCTCCTCCCAGCAGCTGTTGCTTGCCTGCATGTGGGGGTGGATCACCTTCAGCTTCTGCTCGAGCACGTGGAAAGCTTCTGTTGACGGCTCTGGTGTCTCTTTGGAGCCAGCAAGCTTTTCAACGTCATCTTCCAGAATTATTACTCTGGACAAAGGAGCAGAAAAAACATACTTTACATGCCTGAGTGACAGTTTCAATTTGACACATTTATTTTGAGACTTTGTTCAAGCTGCACGAGAGATAAACTGATCCAATTCAGATTCTTATGTTTTAAACGATTGTTAACTTTTGTATTCTACTAGAGACTGTAAACCTCTAACTTTTAATGTTTTGAAATTTGCCAAAGGGAGGAATGAGGTCTCATACCCAGTGCCTCGCCTACATCGATTATTACTTGAATAAGAAGACTAGTTTTGATTTTGCCAAATCTAAACTACTGACAGAACGTGTGTGCGGGTAATGCTAAAAACTGAACAAAAGTTATTACCAGATGCTGGTACAGTTCTCTTAAGTGCCAGAGTTTTGGGGCAATACTGTGCTGAGTAACTGTGGCACAGATTTGAATAACAGTCAATGGTACTAGCATCTGAGGACCAGGCCACATAAGATCCAGATATTCCCTTAGATGACTCAGGCATGTGGCTAGAGAATGTGCTTCCCACAGGTAAGGAATTCGTTTCAAAGATTGGACGTCTAGAATGAAAATATTAACTAGACGAGTGAAAAGCTTAAGTCAAACATTTAGCAAGTTGGGAGAAAGTAATGATCGGGTGTAAGCTCGAGAAGAACATTCTCTAAAAACATCAGACAGATAGACCAAAATATGTAATAATATATGATTAGTAATCATGTTTATCTATTTATATGTTATCTTTATAGCAGAATCTAGTCGAATGGAGAGGTTGAGAGCAGCAAAGAGTTCAATACAGAGCATATTAAATAAAGATTTAAACATAGAGCATTTTTAACTTCCAAAAAATACATTGAACAAATAAATCTCACGGTCTATTGAATGTATTTATTTCACTTTTACTTTGGATCGGAGCATAGTCCTTTTTTGTGTGCTCAAATGATGCGCATCCAAGCAATTTCGGTAATTGTCAGTATCTGTGACCAAGCAATTACTCTCTGAAACTATCACACTCAAGTAGCTCTGTAATAAACTCCGAAGTGGAACCACATCAAACAAAAAACAGCAGAAAATCATGTTTGCAGCATTATGCTTAACTGTGCGAAAGCAGGGCACATTGATATAGCTAAGGAAGAATCCATGATTTCCAGCTGTAGTGTGCTAATGACATGCAGAGGCATTGGGTGGTTTTTGGCCAAATCTCAATGACAGATAGTGAGAGAAACAGGACGAAATGGAATGGTTAAACGTGACATGAAAGCAAAATAATATCTAAAGGAAATCTACCTCACAAACTTTAAGGTTTGCAACTAGGATTTTAAAGATTCAATTACTTCACATAAATCTGTAGCAAAAGTGTGAGGCTGCCAAAAAACGAGTACAATTGGCTCGCCTCTTTCATCTAAACTTTAGTGCCAAGACGGTGATAATTTTTGCATGGCACAAAATAAATAAAATTCCTGAAGCCCGGGGACAGGCGCAGCTAAGCTGAGATATGGTTTTACCCACCGGCCTTTAGACCCTTAGTTTCTATTTGGGAATGAAAAGCTCATTCAAAGCATCTTCAGCAGAAAGATCTTGTCATTAGGAGTCCTCCTCCAGGGACCACGAGTACACTACACAGTAAATAATATAGGGGTAACCACCATCCTACATGGCACGCCTAGTCACTGATGCTAAATAAAGCCCGAACGGGGAGGAATGTACTAGCACCCAAACCTCTGCTTGGAAGCAACAGGTTGGTCACTGACCACAGGATAAATTATTAGGTCGAATATCCCTCAGCCACATCAAAACCCCACCAATCCTTCTAAGTGCATGTAAAAGTGGATGTTATTGCAGTAAGGTTTAAAATTACTGAGAGTCTTTATGTGTCACTCAGATGAAAATGAATAATTACGTTGCTCTAACTTGGTGCACCAATCCATCACTTGCAACCAGACTAAGGGTGAAAGTTTGGCTTCAGATCTCAGGAGCTATGATGTCCCTTCTAGCAGCGTACCCATGCTCATTAGTTTTTCCCACCTGGAAATAGCCTCTAGCATCCCTAGAAAACAGGGGGGGGAAGGTCAATAAGCTTCATTAGCATCCTGCTAGGGGAACTGGTTACGTATTTTCAAAAAGTTAAGATCATAGGGCAGGACCACACCATGTGACCTAGTGCACATTTATCACATCTTGTACTGATAGGAGCACAGATGAATCCCACTTTCCACAGGCAATTGCGGGTGAGATATGCTCTATAAAGAATTTTAAGCTATTAATTAAACAGAGTGCAGCAAGCTCATAAAGAGACGCATCAATCCCTAATAGTTTCCAAGTAATCACAATAAACACAAATAATAATAAAAAGTAGAATGTAGTGTGCACCTCCACAAAAATTCCTGCTGCACTAAGGAACCACAGGGGTGAAAAAAACACCCCAATTGTTAAAGAAGAAAAGATTGGGTGGTGCACCACTTTAAGTTGTAGACATATTCTTTATATACTAATTGTAGAAGAGTCCCAGATAATTAAACAGGTGATGATACACGGTTTCTGTTCTTTTTCTTCCAAAAATTCTTTTTATTTGATCAAGAATACTTTTTATAACAGTAAGTTGATGAAAGCAAGCAGCCAACGCGTTTCGCCCTATACACTTGGGCTTCTTCAGGGCTGCAAGAGTAACATATAACCATAAAAAAGTTGAATGATAGTGGTATTCCTGATATCATTTAATATGTAAGAACAAACAAGAAAAGTTTTTTACATAAATTTTATAGTGCAAGGCACAAAACAATATTTATATACAGTTGTGATTTATGTCCCAATGGAAAGAAACGATTTTTTATATTTGCCATAATTCCGTGTAAAAGTCAAACTCGAGTTATAAGTATAGAAAAGAACCGGCAAGGACCATAAGAACTGTGGTTAGTTTGTCCAACACAAACTAATGATCAGGTAGAAATTTTTGTTGACCTATTTAAATTTACTCGTCTATTAAAACTGAAGAATTATTTCTCCTCCCATACTGGGGGGACCCCTAATTGTGAAACTCCCATTTCTATGACTATTGATACCACTACTGAAGGAACACATACAGTGACTGAATCAATATCGGATCTGCATGATATTCAACTGTTGATGTCCTTACAAAACGATGGTGAGATTGACATTGAAGACATTAGGATAGATTTAGGAATTAAGGAGGACCTAAATACGACTAGTGGTCTCAGACCACGGTCCAAATTTATCCCTACTACTGTACATAGCAATATTGATTTATTTGCTAACAAGGTATCTCCGGATCTATTCAAATCCTTAGGTGTTTCCAATACTAACAGGCGGAGAATTGACAATCTGTCCATTGGAGAACGGAAGGCTCTCACCAGTCTCATGACTGATCGATCAATTGTTATTCGTGAGGCGGACAAAGGTGGGAATGTAGTTATTATGAATACAAGTGACTACATGCAGGAAATTGATAGGCAGTTAGCAGACACAACATGCTACAAAAGTCTTACCAGTAACCCCATTTATGAACTGACTGAATATATTAATAACAAGCTATGGGGGTGGCACGAACAGGGCTTACTATCTGATAGTGAGTTTAAATATTTACTTGTCAAATATCCCAGATATCCGTGTATCTATATTCTCCCAAAAATCCATAAGGAGGGTACCTTTCCTCCAGGCAGACCGATCATATCTGGGATTGATTCCCCTACTGAAAGAATATCAGAATTTGTGGACCTTTTTTTACAAAAGTTTGTTTGTAATCTACCCTCCTTTATACAGGATAGTAAGGACATCTTGAACAAATTTGAAGATTTCTCATGGTCTAATGACCTTTTATTTGTCACAATGGATGTTAATAGCTTGTATACTTGTATCCAAAAACCCTTTGGCCTGTTGGCAGTTACTTCATATCTCAATACTCGTTCTGCCGATCATTACGAGCATAACCAAATGCTCTTAGAAATGATCAATATCATTTTATCAAAAAATTATTTTCTACACAACACCAGATGGTTTCAACAAATACAAGGGAGAGCTATGGGTTCCAAATTTGCTCCATCATACGCCTGCCTCTTTATGGGCTGGTTTGAAAAAATACATGCATGGGGTAGAAATGCCTCGCCCTGGACTGAATTTATTGTATTCTGGGGCAGGTACATTGATGATATCATCCTGATTTGGAATGGATCTATTGAACAACTCACCCTTTACCACACATTTCTCAATGACAATCCTTATAATGTGAAACTCAGCCTGCATTACAGTCGAGAAAGCATTGAGTTTTTGGATATAAGATTTTTCATTTATAATAATTCTATACAGAGTGTCCTCTATAGGAAATCCACGTCTTGCAATAGCCTTCTACATGCAACTAGCGCACATCCGCCTTCTACCATTAATAACATCCCTTTTGGTGAAATGGTACGTGTGCGAAGAAATTCCAGTACTGAAGATCAATTTTGTGAACAAATTAGACTTGTTAAACAAAGATTTATCAACAGAGGTTATAACCACCAGATTCTTCGAACTGCAGAACAGCGTATTATGAACACATCTAGACAAAACACGTTGTTATTAAAACCTAAAAATAAAAGGATTTCACACAATGCACGCTTGTCCTTCGTAACTAGATATACGGCCCATAGTCAGGGCATTTACAAAATCCTTAAACGTCATTGGCATCTACTCACTGACTAACAGGGACTTAAAGGGTCTCTTTCTGAAACACCTCGAATTACCTATCGAAGAGGCAAAACATTGAGAAATTTTCTCTGTCCGAGGTATGTATCTGTACCTAATGTATCCACTTGGCTCCCAGCCAAGCCTTTGGGCTTTTATACATGCCATGAATGCAATGTCTGTGCTTTTGGTCTGGATAAAACTAGCACTTTCTGTTATAACAATACAGGGGTCTTTACCATCAAAAGTTTTATCAACTGTAACACTAAATTTGTGATCTATATTCTCAAATGCACATGTAATAAAATTTATGTGGGTAGTACCATTAGATTGCTCAAACACCGAATACAGGAGCATATACGTGCTATTAAGAACAATGATAACCGATATCCGCTTTCATTGCATATGGCATTGATGCACAAACATGATGATGTAATCTCATTTCACGGGATTGACCATATCCCACCAAATCCCAGGGGGGGTAATAGAGAACTGCAATTACGTCAGAGAGAAGCAGCCTGGATCTGTCGCTTACGTTCAGTCGAGTTGGGACATAATACTGACCATGTGTTTCATTATTTCCTGTAATGGGCTTGTTGTATATATTAATATTCCCTTTCAGTATATAGTTATTTTCTTTTGAGTATCTTACTAAAAAATGTTACAACTTTGTATACAATGATTGAGATTGTTCTACACTTTGCAATATATGACTTATTATTTTTTGACAATATTTTGTTTATGGTTACATGACTACCAGGTGGTAATTATCTTGCTGTTATGATATTACTATTGTAACAAATGTTTGTTTTATGCTAATGGATTACTTGTTTATTACAACGGAGATTGTATAAATATAGGGACTATTGGTCTGACCATTAGTATAACTATCATTGTAATATCAATCTTGAGTATATATACTTTCTCCTTTCACATTGGGGTTTTGTTATTCTCTCCCTAATTGGCTTTCCACTATGGACGGTTTGCTCTCTTTCCTTTCTCCTTTTCTTGTGCTTTCCTTCTTTCCCCCCTGTTCACACATACATATATGTACATATTCCAGTTTTTTTCTGTTTCACTATTTATTTTTGTTAAGTATCCTCCATATTTTTTCATTTAACATTTCCACAAATGATTACTGCTCACTTTTGCCTTTTCTAATATGGCCGCTATTTATTTCATTTGGGCAATGCGGCCCGTTAGACATAGTCCGTCGACTATGTTTACATTCCCCTTCCGCGTACGGCGTCTTTTATAAATTTCCGGCATTTTTCGTAGTATTCTCTTCTACCGCAACACGCGCTATTCACTTTGTTTAACTTGACGGGTGGCAACACGGCCGGGCCCGTCTTTCTGCTCTTTCGGTTTGCCGCTGACCGGCCTGCTACACCTATCTATCGACAAACGGCATATATTCATACCTTTTCAGGTAAGGCTGATATACGGCACTTTAACTCGCAATTACGACTTGGCCCATGTATTTAATTAAAATTGGATATCATTTACCTTATCTTATTAAATGTATTTTGTTATGGCTTCATGCCGCCTTGAGCCTTTACAAAAGCCCCCCAGTCCGCTTTTATCCAATATCGGTGACATCTTCTTGGATATATGAATCGTTTTTCTTTTTGTCTTCTCTTATTTATTTTTAGCACTCTGAAACTTGGTTGTGCTCAGTCATATTTTGCAAACAACTTTTCAATACAGTTTGGAACTTACCATTTGGTAGGTGGTTTGTTGGTTATACCAATTTATATATTTTTTCATTTATCCTACTTCTGTCTCACTTTAGTTTCACTTAAAATATCTTACTTTTCAGCTCTCTTTTAGGGCTTTTCATTATTGCATGCACAATGATATTCTCTAAACACACTGGTATGGTAGTGCTGGCACTTTTTCGTTTAGGGTTCACTAAATTATTCTACTTACCACAGTTCTTATGGTCCTTGCCGGTTCTTTTCTATACTTATAACTCGAGTTTGACTTTTACACGGAATTATAGCAAATATAAAAAATCGTTTCTTTCCATTGGGACATAAATCACAACTGTATATAAATATTGTTTTGTGCCTTGCACTATAAAATTTATGTAAAAAACTTTTCTTGTTTGTTCTTACATATTAAATGATATCAGGAATACCACTATCATTCAACTTTTTTATGGTTATATGTTACTCTTGCAGCCCTGAAGAAGCCCAAGTGTATAGGGCGAAACGCGTTGGCTGCTTGCTTTCATCAACTTACTGTTATAAAAAGTATTCTTGATCAAATAAAAAGAATTTTTGGAAGAAAAAGAACAGAAACCGTGTATCATCACCTGTTTAATTATCTGGGACTCTTCTACAATTAGTATATAAAGAATATGTCTACAACTTAAAGTGGTGCACCACCCAATCTTTTCTTCTTTAAAGAATTTTAAGCTGTATGAAACAATATCTGGTCAATATTGCTAGTTACCCAAGAGCAAAAAGTACAGCTCTCCCGTCGGTTCCATCCAATGGGCAAAAATCCTCCTTCCACTTAATGAGTAATGATAAATCAGCAGAAGGGTTAATTATTAAAGACTGATACATCGTAAAACTCTATCCTTTTTCACTTCTTTTTAAGATCAGATGGGCATCCAGGGGATTATGTTCAGGAAGCACAAAACTTTAGGGCTGTCTTTCTCAAATGTGTGGCATAATTGCAGCATTTAAAGAATTGTGTCTTACATAGCTCAAATTCGGATTGCTAGGTATTAAAAGACTTCGCATAGGTACCCTGCTATACGTCAACCAACAAGGAGATAGCAATGATACCCCAAGGGCACACTACCTTTAGTTGGTTTGTTTGCTTTTGATGTGTTCCATGCAAAAGGGGGTAGTTGAGGACAGTTTGCCCTCCCATCCACCTGAAAGGGCTGTGCCAACATTTAAATACTGCTACAATAAGGGACGGGGGCGAGGGGAGCTGTCAAGGTACCTTATAGATGTATAGACAATCAATTAACCTCTGTCACCTAAAAGGGTGTGCTCAGTCTGAAAGGCTGGGTCATCACTCTCCTCTAATATCCATTCTTTAATAAAGGTCAGCTGAGCCACCCAGTAACAGTGGGTTTTCATTGTATTTCGGGTATACAGCAATTCATTTGGTGAAATATAAAGAGTGAAAAATAGGTATCAAGGAAACCTTTGTATTTACAAAATGGGCACAAGATAAGGTGTTGAGAAGCAGTGGTTATTTGCACATCTCTGAATGCTGAGGTCCCCATACTACCATGTGAACTGCAGGGCATTTCTCAAATACACTTCTTTTTTACACACTGTCTTACATTTGGAAGGAAAAAATGTAGAGAAAGACAAGGGGTTATAACACTTGTTCTTATATTCTGTGCTCCACCAAGTCTCCTGATAAAAATTGTACCTCACTGGTGTGGGTAGGCCTAGGGCCCGCAACAAGAAATGCAACATGGACACATCACATTTTTAAATTGAAATCTGATGTGTTTTTTGCAAAGTGCCTAGCTGTGGAGTTTGGCCTCTAGGTCAGCCAGCACCTAGGGAAACCTAGCAAACCAATAAATTTTTCAGAACTAGACACCTAGGGGAATTCAGAATGCGGTGACTTGTGGGGCTCTCACCAGGTTCTTTTACCCAGAATCCTTTGCAAACCTCAAACTTTGACAAACAAAAATCACTTTTCCCTCACATTTCGGTGACAGAAAGTTCTGGAACCTAACAGGAGCCACAAATGTTTTTCCACCCAGCATTCCCCCAAATCTCCCAATAAAAATGGTACCTCACTTGTGTTGGTAGGCCTAGTGCACGTGACCGGAAATGCCCCGAAATACAACATGGACACATCACATTTTTACATTGAAAACTGATGTGTTTTTTGGAAAGTGCCAGGCTGTGGATTTTGATCTCTAGCTCAGCCGGCACCTAGGAAAACCTACCAAACCTGGACATTCCTGAAAACTAGACACCAATGGGAACCCAGGATGGGGTAACTTGTGGCTCTAGCACCAGGTTCCATTACCCAGAATCCTTACCAAACCTCAAAATCTGTCAAAAAAACACTTTTTCCTCACATTTCGGTGCTGCAAAGTTCTGGATGCTGAAGGGAGCCACAAACGTCCTTCTACACATCATTCCCCCACATCTCCTGCTAAAAATAGTACCTCACTTGAGTGAGTGGACCTAGTGTCCGCGACAGGAAATGCCCCAAAACACTACGTGGACACATCCAAATGATCAATTACAAAACTACCTGTTTTTGCGGGGGGCGCCTGGGTTTTTAGTCCTAGGCTCAGCAGCCATCTAGGGAAACCTACAAAACCCAGACATTTCTGAACACTAGACACCTGAGGGAGTCCAGAGAGGTGTGACCTGCGTGGATCCCCCAGCGCTTTCTTACCCAGAATCCTCAGCAAACCTCAAACTTAGCTAAAAAAAAAAAAAAAACAGGTTTCTGTGTGGGATCTCCGCACCGGCACAAATTTCCTACCGCCCAACGTTCCTCTCAGTCTCCCGATAAAAGTAATACCTCACTTGTGTAGGTGGGCCGAGTGCCTGTGACAGGGAAGCGCCAAAAACATGTCTAAATTGAGGGGGAACCAAAATGGATCCAAAAGGGCACTTTGGGAAAAAAACGCTTTTTGGTTGACAAGTGGGGCAGAATTTTTATCGATATAGATGCAACAATGCTGGGTGGTAGGAATTTTGTGGATTCTTGCAGATTCCAGAAGGTTCCATCACAAAAATGTGTGATTTCAAGCAAAGTTGGAGGTTTGCAGGGAATTATGGGTAAGAAAATGGTGTGGGATGCATGTGAAGCACACCACCCTGGAATCACCCAGATGCTTAGTTTTTAGATGGGTCTAGGTCTTGTAGATATTTCTAGATGGCAGTGTCCCAAAGTCCAAAAAGTGCAGCCCTTACTATTCCAAGTGGGACGATTTTGAGAGTTAGCCAAGCTCTCATGGCCCAAATGTAAAATCAAAACCTCAAATAATCAAATGTCCTCTTGCTTGCCATTGGGATAAGATGTTTTAGTGTGCAGGGGAGCTGAAAGACTGTCAACCCCTACAGTTGGGGTGGGGGCATAACCATGCCCCTACTGGTTGATAGTCACCACCCCATTATTTTTTTTTTAATTCCCTGGAATCTAGTAGACTTTCTGCCTCCCCGGGGAGTGGATCAGGGGTAATTGCCCCATCTGCCCACCAGTGGACAGAACAACTTTGTCCCCATTTATGTGGGGTGGGGGTATGGCCATACCCCGCCCTCTTGTTTTTTTAAACAATTCTTGCCCGGTGTCTAGTGGGCTTTACCCTTCTGCCCCCAAGGGAGGCAGAAATGGCCAAACAATAATGTGCCCCCATGGGAAGCGACTCTTGCCCAAGGAGCCACCCCCTAAACAAAACACACACACAACAATCCCTGGTGCCTAAGTGGTTTCTGCCCCCCTTGGGAGCAGATGGGCCTAATAGAAATAGAACGATCTTCCCCAAAGGGGGCAGAAATGACCTAATATAATATGCCCTACCCTCCCCCCCCCCCCAGGGAGCGACCCTTGCCTAAGGGGTCGCTCCCCTTATGTAAAATTTTAAAAAATCCCTGGTGTCTAGTGCTTTCTACCCCCCCCCCCACTCCCAGGGGCAGATTGGCCAATTAAAAGTAAACCGATCTGCCGCCAAGAGGGGCAGAAATGGCCTACAATAAAACTGTCCCCCCAGGGGAGCGACCCTTGCCAAAGGGGTCTCTCCCCTTGCATTAAATTGGTGCAAAAAAAATCCCTAGTGTCTAGTGGTTTCTGCCCCCCCCTTGAGGAAAGATTGGCCTAATAAAAATAGGCCGATCAGCTCCCAAGGTGGGCAGAAATGGCCTAAAATTAAATTGCCCCCAGGGGAGTGACCCTCGCCCAAGGGGTCACTCCCCATCTGTAAAAAAAAAAAAAAAAAAAAAGATCCCTGTGATCGGCCTAATTAAAATAGGCCGATCAGCCCACAAGGGTGGTAGAAATGGCCTAAAAATAAATTGCCCCCCTTGGGAAGTGACCCTTGCCCAAGGGGCCAATCCCCCTTATCTGTTTACACAAAGTAAACAAACTCCCTGGAGTCTACTGGCCATTCTTGCAGCACCTGCTGCACGATTGCTATGCGATCGTGCTGCAGGAATACTCAGAAAGACATCAATGAAAAGGAAAAGCCTTTGCTTTCCTTTGATGCCTCTACGATCTCCTCCTCCGATCAGAAGAGAAATGAGTGCGATGGGGGTGACCTCTGATGAGGTCAGTGCGCAATTGCGCGCTGACGTCATGAGACGTCACTGGTGGGGGTCAGGGTGGAAAGGTGTAGGAATTCCCCTTCCATCCCTGCCCAGGGGAATGGGGTGGGAGGCCCACAAGGGGAGTACTAGTTTCCCTCCCCCCACGTGGGCCGGGTGCAGGACGAGCTGGTTACATCCTCGGACACGAGCACCAAGGACGTAACCAGCTTGTCCACGGCACCCAAGGGGTTAAATACCCTGTGCCCTGCCCATGGGACTACCTGGGGCTTATCTTAGGGGTGACTTACAGATAATAAAAGAGAAGGTTTGGGCCTGGCAAGTGGGTGCACTTGCCAGGTCGAAATGGCAGTTTAAAACTGCACACCCAGATATTGCAGTGGCAGGTGTGAGACATGTTTACAGGGCTACTCATGTGGGTGGCACAATCAGTGCTGCAGACCCGGGGTATGCACCGCGCACTGTATTAGGGACAGTAAATCAGAAATGCCAATCATGGGATAAATTAATCACCAATACATTTTTAGAAAGAGATTATATGCACTTTAGCACTGGTTAGCAGTGGTTGAGTGCCCAGAGTCCTAAGGCCAGAAAAAATTAAAGGAAGAAGGCAAAATGTTGGAGGCTAGCCCTGCAAAAAAGGCCAGCTCCAACAATACTGTAAACAAAACATATACACAACTTTAATTTACTACGCCATCATCTTGTCCGTTTCAGATGGTTGTGAACGGACCTGGCAGCACGAGGGTATTACGCCAAACAACTGTCAACACGGATGCAAGAGCAGAATGTTTGAGGAGAGCAATACCAGGCCTATTAACGTTGTTAAGAGCTAAGCAAGAGATAGGGACATTCTTCTGCAAATATGCCAACTTTACCAGCCACTCAAATACTCTGAAGAGGTTCCGCGCTACAGCACCATGCTGTATTTCTGCACACTGCCACCCGCCACATGCATGATCCATTTACGTTTACTGTTGTGGTGCCATTGCAGTTTCGGCACAAAATTTAGAATGTTTCTATCAGTCACGTAATTTTACAACAAACTAATCAGAATTTCGTATAAACTATCTTTTTTATACTGCACACTTCAATTATTGAAACAATGCATACGTATGCCTTGTGGACATTTTTTCTAAGAAAAAGAACCTGATGCTTGTTAAGTTACGCGGTTATGATGTACTGCCCCTACAAAACTAAAGTTGTTGTGATGCTAATTGTTATTATAAAGAATTTGTAAGTGATGTGAGGTGACACACAGCTAGCTACAAGCAGACAAGTTGCGCTCAGACAAAGTAACAAGCAGCCACTGAGGAAAAAGCCTACTGGTCACAATGACTGACTGTAAGAAATTGACTTCATAGTTGATCTAGACACTAACTTACAGGTAAAAAAGCTAACTTCAAAGCAATTCATATTGGTGACTGTGGCTGATCTCACCAGCAGTGTAACACTGGCCACTGCAGCTAGAGTGGTGCAGGAGCAATTCATATTGGTGACTGTGGCTGATCTCACCAGCAGTGTAACACTGGCCACTGCAGCTAGAGTGGTGCAGGGGTCACAGACTCTAGAGTTCCTCCTCAGCCAAATGTCAGTATCTGTGAGGGGAAAAATGTTGTCCCTCATTAATTTTGGCAGAACTCTGTCATTACACCTCATGTGACTGATTTCCTCACTCCTGTCAGGGGATTCAATAGATCAGCATTTAGCTGTGAAACACAGCGCAATATAATGAAATCTGTGGAACGTGGGTGGATGTCCAGAACAGTAACATGAAGATGCTAAAATAATCCCCAAAGAATCCAGAGGTAAAAGGAAAGTCAAGCTAGCTTACAGCTTTTTCAATTAAAATATATTTATTTTTTTCAACTGATACATCTTGATTATGTTCTTTAAAAAAGTATTCACTCAGGGTAAAACACAGTATTTCTACAGCATAACTGTGCACAGAAGAGGGGTAAGCAAATGGACAATTAAGTGTTATAGTTGGACCACCAGAAGAGTAGGAGACTAGGTGTTCATCCTGCGCAGAACAAGAGCTTTATACTGTTACACTCTGGAATACTCACCCTCTTTAAGTCCAGTGTGTTACTTTTGGTATGGTCAGGCACACAACCTCAGAGAAACTGTACCTTTGGTGAACCCAGTACCACTATGAGCACCAAGATTGAAAACCCCTCATTGACCTTCTAAACAACCAGAACATTTTGCAAATGTGTACTCGGTTTCCAGGTTGGTAACAATTTTTCAAGATCTATGCTCCAACAGGTCATCCACATACAAAGCTTGCCTACAGCCACTGCACGCAAGCAACAAAAGACTGAAAATAGCCCCCAATTTTTTTTTGTGGTCTCTGGTATACTCACTCGTTAAGCAAAGCCTTGAGATGAAGCTGTAGGCTGCGGATGGCCCGGTGGAGGCTGTCCAGCTCCCCCATCTTTTGCTTGGCTTTGGTAGAGCGTTCTGAACTGGACTGGTGCTGGGTTTCGAAGTACCGGTAAAACTCGTAGCTCCGCTTCAGCTCTGCTAAGCATGTGGCCTGAGAGTGAGGAAAGTCCATTGCCACATCTGACCAAATACAGTGTGGCAAACTTTCCAGGGGTGTTAGTGGTCCAGGAGACTCATTCTCTGGAGAGAGCAACAATGCCAAACGCCTGTAAAATTCTGAGCTCTGTCCAATCCACAGTTGGAACAAGACCTTAGAAAAAGAATTAATGGTAAGATTATTTATTTTGTTTATGAGCATTCTGTATAGATTTTCCAGACACATTGGGTGTTGTTGGGGTGGTTTAAAGGGAAGCTGTTCAGAAACATAACAAAATGAGGATACTGACAGTGTAGAGGATTTTATGCACTACACTACAGTGGGATCCTGGTTGAGACTTAGAAGGTGCGGAGGGTGAATACTTAAGGGATTTTCAGGTTGGCTGGAAGGGGGAAGTCTTTACGACGCATGAGCAGTTGAATCATATACAGCACAAAAGGGGACACACAGTACTTATTTTAATGTTGGTAAAAGTGTTCCCTGTTTTTTAGGCTTTGTTACCAATTTTGCTGCCACCTTTTGGACCACGTGAAGAGCAGGGAAGCCAAATCTTAACAGGCCAAGGAACCAGCAGTTACACAGGCAAAGACATCTACAATTGCTTTAGGGTAGTGGTAAAAGAGGCTCATCAGTTTCAACTTGCCTTATTAGGAACCTGAGGTTCTAGTGTTGGGGTTCAAACGGATTATGAGGTATACGCAAAATGCAGGCAATTGCCAAAAAAAAGCCTTGCTTAACGTTATATATGTCTTTCCTACAGAGCACTGATTGGAAGGCTACACAGGTCAGCAGAGAGCAAAATTCAATAACTATCCAAACTCAGCTGACACCGGGTAACAATCAACGAAACATACAGACACCACAAACTAACTTGTGGATTAATAGAGAGGAGTCCGGACAACTCGATCTCTAGTCCTGGGCAGGGTTGTTGCATTTCAACTGGCAGGCAGCAAGGGGCAGTGCACTCTGATGTGGAAGACTAAATGACATGCCACCCTCGGCCCTCACAAAACAGCTATGTTAACTAATATTTCTTGATCGTCTGCCTCGTCCTGAAGAGGATTTAGTGGTCACCCGTGAGCAATACTTTGCAATTCTATCCATATTTATGGTTTTCTCTTTCACAGGCTCGTCTGCTTTTCTAGCTTATGTTGATACAGGACACGGTCTCTTATGTGATCAAAACTTCATCATGTCCTGTACTTCTCTCTAGCTTCAAAATTGTGTCTGGAAAGAGAGTTGTGCCCTGCTTTGCGACTCACACCCATTGAACCAATGTGCGACTGGATCTAGATCGGCATCACAAACTGTCCTTCTAATTCACAAAATGTATAATTTTAGCAAACACTGGTAAACTGTCCACTAGAACAGGTCGGGATGATCTACAAGTAATTTATCATCTTTAGGTTTCAATTCCCGGTTTTCAACTGTGGATGTACTTCCTGAGCCACACACCATGCTGTCTTACTTCCTTGACTGTCTAGTTTATGTGGCATTTTTTCAATAATTTTTCATAAAACTATTCCATTTGTTGTCTTTCAGCTTCTATGCAGTATCTATATAGGTAGATCTACTGTCACACCTTCGATTCCAATGTTAAAAGCAATAATATTTTATGTAGAGCTTCCTACCACAGTTTTGCTGCTGTACAGCACGGTAAATACAATTTGTTGCCAACACTCTGCTCAATACCCCTGACCGCACGGACCTTGGAAGGATTAATGAGCTGTGCGGGGTTTAACCCAGTACCGTTAGGGGATGGAGACAGACCTCAGAAGTGAGCGCCTTGACTGGCTTTGTTTGCACAACAGCACTTAGATCTAATGATGCTAACAGGACTGGGTCTTTTTTCTTCGTACTAGGGACCCCTCTGGATATTTAAATGCTTTGAAGTACGTCTGTAGAGCTATTCCATTTCACCTGTTACTGTGCATTTCTAAAACGCCCAGGGGTCTAAGGATACTTAATCTTAGTGTAAATTAATTTATTGTATATAACTGTTAAGTATGAAGCCATTTCATATTCCAAAATCCAACTGCATTAAATATTTGTGGCCAATTTAGAAATGTTAAGGTGGAAGGGCGATTTATCACAGATATATTGTTGAGTGCCGTTAATGTTTTTTTTAAATTCCAATAGTATTCATTTTTAACTATTTCTCTTACGTGTACAATCACATTCCAACTCGTAATAAGGCAGAAAAGCCAATGAGCTGCATTGAGATAATTGAGAAGGTTCAGTATGGATAGGACGAGTAGCCGAATAACATCTGCAGGTAAAGCCAGCCAGAACCGGGACTTAAAAAAACCAAACAGAATCTCCAATAAAATGCACAAAGAAGTAGACGGTGGTCTGCAAGAATGCAACATCTGTCTCGAGTTTGCTGTCAGCACACTTCACTAATGAACTGAAAATAAATATACTGAAGTTAGTTTGGAGACTTGCTGCTGGCATGGAAAGCACAGTTGTAAAACAGAATTTGCTCATAATGCCCAAATCTGATTATCTGAATCTGCCAGTTTCTCACCAGAGGGGCAGCAAACACAGTTCTGATAAAGGTGGTGATCAGAATTCATAAACACCGGCTGCAAACAGTTTATCAATTCATTTAGAAGTGCTGATGGCACCTTTCACTTATGAAGGGGGACAGCCAAGCCCTAAGATGGCTACTATGGAATACAAAGGTACGTGAGAATTATAGCTCTTCTTAAACTATTTAAAGCTGTAGTACAACTGAACATGGTCAAGAGATTCATCTTTTGTATTCTTTGAACCTCTAAAGGAAAAGCTTAGTCTAGGGTTGTCTCTCTTGTGGACTGCACTGGATTTGCTGACCAGGTCAATCAACACATTCTCCTTTCCAGCAGCAAGTTTTGTAGCAGAGGTGATGATATTAGCCGAGGGCAGCTACTATACTCATCATGCACACCAACCTCACTTGCCTATCAATAAAGCTAAAGATATACATGTCTAAGCACCCACTCGCTCACCAGAAGCCAGCAGCTTAAAGTTTCACAAGCTGACTTACAAGATGTCAACTTGCGGTCTACACAGCTGGAGAAATGAACTAGAGCCGTGCAAAGATTCATTTATCAAGAAATCAGTCGTGAGGTGACCTCCCCTAATGTGTCAACTTGGTGGTTGTGGTATGAGAGGGCACCTGTACCAGATGGAAATCACCCAGCAAACCTAGATTTAAGAGTGGACGAACGGCAGTTTTGCTGAGAAGAAGAAACTCATTTTGTTAGAATGCTTTCCCACCATGAGAAAATGAAAGGCTCTGTGATGAGCTGTTAAATTGCGATGTGCAGAAGACATGCCCCATCCCAGGGGTCTTTCTGCAGGAACAAAGGTCCCTCGTGTAACACGTGAGAACAACAGAATGTACACAGGAATTCAATCAGACCTGTCATTTTTTTTGTCCAACAGATATACAAATGTATTTATTATGCATAGGTATTTTTACATCGTGTGGGAGCCACAAAACAGAAAAAGAAAGAAAAACAATTGATTCAGACATTAAGAAGCTCAGCCTTACAAATGTAACAAGAAAGCTCCTATTCCTATTCAACATATAAACATTATGTATATTTACATCGAAGATGCTCAGGCTTACGCATGTGACAAGATAGACCTAATGGTTACAGTAACTATTTACTCCAATGCTCATATGTACATCAAAAATCATCATTAAGTCCAGGGACTAGAGTGGATGACATTTTGACCCTTGAATGAATAAAATGATCTTCATCAGGATGGAGAATTGTGCCTGAGAGCTAAATAAAATAAACAAGTCAGCATGCGCTAGAGAATGAAAAGAACTGAAAGGAGAAGAGAGGAGAAGGACACTAAAGTTAATAATTCGAGCACAATATAAATGGACCAAGAGACTCACAACCTATGTTAAAAGATGAACAGTAACTGCCTAAAAAGCATTAAAATGCTGGATACTGACTAAATGTGGGATTGGCGTGATCACAGTATCACTATCACTGCCACGGAGTCGACTGTCTGATTCATTTGAGGATGTGCATTACCTTTAATGCTGGCAGGCTGAAGCCGTCTGTGAGGTTGTGTGCCTCCTCCTCCGACACTTTGATCTTGCTAAGCCCCAGACGCAGGTCTTTCAAAGGCACCACGCAGATGTAGTTGGTCACATTGTCAATCTCAGAGTTCAGTGGATAGGTTCAGACAGAGTTAAGGCAATCACTAGATGTATTACTGATCCAACACAGCAGAAAATCACTTGGTGACTAACATGTGTCACACATGGGCATCAACTTGAACTCATTACAATTTTTTAAATACATTTCTTCATTAGATTTTTCCGTTTTTCAGATGTTCCAGTCTAATGACTCAAACATTCTTCATCAAAAAGCGCAAATACCCTTGTAAGATATCAATTCAGAAGACATAAGCATTCTTCCTCACAAATAAATCTACTTTTACATCTTAGCTTCATTACTAAGCACCTATCAGTCACTGTAGATGGCACCACATTAGGAGTTTCTTTTGATCTCTCAGAGCTCTTCCCATCACCCCTATGTGTTTGTTGGGGCACCCTATAGATTCATATATTGGATTTCTAGTATTCAACTTCTGTCCATACCCTATCACCAGCAAGCCAAGATAGAGGAAGTTTGTGTCCTCCAGTGATTTCCAGTTTATCCATCATGAGACCTATTCTCAACAGAGATTAGTCATCCCTTGTAAATCCTTCATCCTCAGAAATTATTACACTTAGGACATTGAAAGGACAATTATATCCTTGACACAACATCTGCAGTATCACAGCAGCAAGGAAAGAAGAGGTGGCAAACTGCAGTCTACTTACACCTCTCCACATCTCCCTCTCAGGATAATAACATGCACAAACGAAAACCGCATACCACGGATACATCAGGGAGAACTACTTGGGGACCTGTATTAAAAAAAGGTAGATGTTAAGGCCCTTCTGTCTACATTTCTAGAACCACCTCTATTACATGAACTTCAATACTTCCACCTACTAATACTTCGACCGCTATTACTTCAACATGTCCATGAGGACTTGGTACGTAAATAGGTAGGCTTAAATTTAGCCAGAGCTGTCACCCATAGTTCCTAGGTAACTACGTTAATAATGTTCAACGGTATAAAACTGAAGCTGGTAGTAGCAGCATTAGGGTAGACAGAGGAGCCTTGCAGGATGCTAGGAGAATGTGGCTGCCCATTTGATTACTGGATTTCATAGGCAACACGGGGCAACCGCAAGCTAGATTCTGATGCCCGACTATGCTGGACCACATTGATATATAGGGATTGAGCCAAACAGGCACAAGCAGCACACAGAACAAACCAGTCCACCTTTCACCAATGTAAGAGTAGCAATTCTGCCTGCTTGAGGAACATAAAGATTTCTATCATCCATCACCTTTACCCACTTGATGTCTGTTGTTCAGAAGGACACTGAATCATGGCAACACATCAAACTGCAGACACATACTCCCAACTACATGCATGGGTGACACTTTGTGCAATAATAAAGGAGCGGCAAATGATCATATCAAAAGAGATGGATCCAGATGAAGTAAGCCATTAACTGCAGGAGAAAGTCAGAAATTGATTCCGGTCACTGATTGCATGTCAGGGTAGGTTTCTTATGACAAATATCTTGGTAGTTGATGAACAATCAAGCGAATATTGAACAAACAGACCTAAGTATTAGTTTAATTTAAATTATCAGATGACAAAAAAGTCATCTACTGTCTAAATTGTCCAGTGTAGAATAACATATCCCAGCAGTAATCCAAAGTTCCCCAAGAGACCATAATGCAAGACTGAGAGTAAACCAAAATATCTCTGTGTACCTCATCAAATGTGGTTTATTAAACCATTTCAGAGTAAAGCTAGATAATGTGGAAGACAAATACCAATCTTCTCTTCAATAATCAAAGAACAATATCTAAACATCATTGCATACAATATAGCAATGGTGATGCAGTGACTTTTGCTTCAAAATCTGTTTCTAAATAACTTCATATTGAGGAGAAAACCACAAATCAGTTAGTGCAGTGGTTCCCAACCTGTGGTCCGGGGACCCCTGGGGGTCCGTGAAGCCTTCTCAGGGGGTCCGCGAGAGCCTAGAAAATTAAAATATATTAACAAATATTGACAAATTAGGTCCCCAGCTTCCAGTAATGACTCAGATGGGGGTCCCTGGATTCCAATGATGAGTCAGTGGGGATCCCTGAGTTCCATTAATGTTAAAGTGGGGGTCCACAGAAATCAAAAGGTTGGGAACCACTGAGTTAGTGTTTCCAACTCCAATAAAACAATGCATGAAATAATAAAATATCTTACAACTGGGATGAAAGAAATGTAAAGAGAACTCTGTCTTTTATTGGAAAAACGTTTTTACTCTACTGACAACTCAATAAATAAATCAACAGCAAGATACATTACTTAAAACACGCAATGAAGGTATATTCTTACGTATCCTATCCATGCAAAGTATCACTCTGAGCTGTGCAAATGCCAATGAACAATTACCATTTCAAAATAAGAATACATTAAATCTACACTAGTTTGTTAGTTTTTCGATCACAAAAGGAATGTCTGACAAGAGAAGGAGAAATAAAGAGCACAACACGTTATGCACTCAGATGCCTTACCAAGAATACCTTGGAATAAGTCATGTTTATTCCATTGCCCTAGATAGCCCTAGTTTTCTGGCTTTGCTTCGATTTTAATGTAACAAAAACAAAGATTGAATTTAGGAATATTATTATCACATATACATTATATAGAACTGGTGTCCTAAATATCATTACCACAATATCGCACCATTAGGTGTATATTTTCTTGGTAACATGCTCAAAAAAGTGGTTAAAGAGCAAATTAATCTTAGCCACTGGTGATTGCCCGGAGCTGCATTCCAACCTATCATTTTAACCAAAAGTGCCAGTAGATGCTGTCCAGCCCAACCTGCCAGGTAAATTCGAGCATTCCTCTCTTATCACTCACTTACTTTACACTTGTTATTGACCCTGTACAATGCTCCGCTGCCTTCTGGTTAAGTGTGCACTATACAAACATCACAGACATACATGCCAAAGATCTCTTTTTTGTTTATCTATCGGAAATGCCATAAGTCCGACGGGTATACAAAGATATTGGTCCTCTACTACTCGACCCAAGCTACACCTTCCTAATGAGGCCGAAACTGGACTGCGATTGCTTGCATTCCCTTATAGGGAGTGCCTTGGTCTGACAGTTTGGGTTAAGCTGTTCATATAGCAGCAAGACCAATTGTGATTTGCATTTGGCTGGTCTCTGTCTAGACTAGCATAGTGGGAAAAACAACATAGGACAAGCATATGGTCCTGGGTAACTAATTCACTTATTATCCAAAACGTCTTTTATTTCCAAGTTAGACACGCATAGTCTTCGTTTTAGACACCTCTCATTTCATTTTATTCTGACAAAATGTGACACTTTTCTGGGTTGCAGGAGGTGTGAACGCTTTTTGGGAGGTACAATCTTTACATCAAAGCCATTTACCTTGGATCCAAGAGGGCTGGATTCACACCAGATTTTCAGAATTTCAATATGAGTTAAACTTACTTATTAAGGTAAATAAATGAGAACCACAAACTTAGTCAATGTTTATCCTGAAAACAAGGCCTGGTTACAGCCCTTGTGGGCCACCATGGGACATCCCTGTTCTGGGATGTACTGGCACCATGGTGGTATTTCATATTGGATGGACAGCGGAGGACAACCCCAAAAACTTACCATTTTATAAGATGGTCACATGTGTTCCTAGAGTTAACAGCATATCAGACCCATCAAACGTAGACCTTCTGTGGTTTTTACCGCTTATTCTAAGCGGCACAGACCACTGTCTAAACAACACCCTAAAACCTCTAAAGCATATCAGGATTTGGTAAGGGCAGAGCTCTGCAAGAACACAATCCTACAATTATTTCAGTATTTTCCTATTAGTATGTGATGCAGATAAACTGAACTCTCTCTGATTTTTGTCCTGATGACACTAGTCTGCACCTTCTTCACTATTTGTAATGTTTTATTCAGTTTCGAGTGTTTTTGTATTGTGTGGATTTTGTTGTTATGTTATGTTGTTAAGATTTATTACTATAATGCACAAATGACCATGGATTGAGACAATTCTTTTGTTTGGAACTACTTATTGCTTTAAAGGAACAGTAGATTATGATGTGGCTTTTAAAAAGAAAATAATAAGCATTTTTCTAATCATGTTCAGTTATATGATTTTATGTGTGCATCAGTAAAAGTAGGAATTGGATAGTTTTACTTGTTGAAAGAATTGTTTTTTTTTCTCGTGTCTTGAAACCTCTTACAGCACAGTTCGCTCTCCATCTCGGTAGTGTCAATTTGATACTTAGTGTGGAAGTCATGGATGCAAAACATGCTTGGAAAAAACACAAAGATACAGCAACAATTTTGCACTGGCCCTCGCTACAGAAAAATGCAGAATAAAATGTGCAACTAAACAGAGTGTGGAAAAACATGTTTCAAGGTTAGCACAAGTGAGAATTGTTGATCAATTATATAAAAAGAAACACACATAGATTGTCTCTCTCCCACTCTCCTGTTTCAACCTTGCAAAAGGAAAGAGATAGGGTTAAATAGGCAGAATGAATAGATCAGTGTTTACGTCTGTGAACGGATTTCATAATATTTTATCCTGGCTTCCTCTTTACCTTAGCGGTCCAATTTCTTCAACAGGATATTTTACAAGGCTCAGGCCGTCTTGGTGCTTCCACAATAGAGATTTGTAGGCTTGCTGAAAACCACATCTGCTAAATGTCTACTTGGCCAGTCATGAATTACAGCCGCTATATTAATGATACGTTTTTTTATTTAGTGCGATCACTCACTCCAGCACTTACGAACTACCCTGGAAGACACATAAATAAAGCAGTTCTTAAAATACCAATAAACGAACTCAAATATCTTAACATCTTAACATTTACAAACTGATTTAAGAACTTCTATGTTTTCTTGGCCTTAAGCCACAGTGAGTATGGAACTTACACTCATTCAGATATGAGAATATCTTTTATACCCAAGGGATGATGGATGCTCTGCAGAACTGATTCTAATGAATAAGGGTGCTCTGCAATGTTTGATACATTTGAACATTCACAAGTGTCTGGAAACCTGGATGGAAATTTACACCACTGGGTCTGGTCATTCAATACCAGCGGGTTGGGGGGGGGGGGGGGGGGGGGGGGGGGTGAGGGGAAGATTAGTAGGTTTAAACGCATAGATGGAGAGAAACAAGGATATAGCTTATTTTTTATGACATTGTACCCTTTACTGTTGCAATGTCAGCACAAGCAAACCCTCCCTGTCTACTGGTTGAAATTTGAATGCTAAACAACACACAGAGGCAAGACTGAGGAATGCGTGCATCTTACCTATCTATTGCACATAAACGTAACAACACAGTCCTCAAATGCATTGTTAACTTCCAGGCCCAAGTTTGCAGTACTTGAAACAAAATACACATGAAACCCACAATAACTCCTGAACTTGAGATGGACTTAACTATATCAGCAACTATTCTAGGAGACTAGGGGTGACTGAGCAAATGTACACAGTGTTTACTGTAAAGACTCTTTCTCTTTTTAACTATGTAGGCTTCACCCACTTCCAGTCTCACTTTCAGGTACTGAGGATATACTCATCCCTGAGCCAAAGAAATTATGCTACTTGTGCAGCGATTTTTCAGCATGAACAAATAAAGCATGGCACCTTACAATGGTAATTCTACTTCCCTTCATGTTTAATTAAAAAGAAGTATACATAGCTGTTGAATTAATAACAAGGCAACACTAATGCCCTCTTTGCAGTCAGACATGAATGCAAGTTCCTACAGTCCCTGTTAAGATGCGCCTTCTGAATTAAGAGTGAGACTTGAGAGTGGCATTCAGCTTTTATGCATCTGTGAGAAGAGGTTGTTAAATTACTGAACATGTTAGAATTTCTACATTGTGTGCTGCATGGGTGGAAAAAAACAGTAAACAGTAGGGTATCCAAAGTGTATCTCAGAAAGACCCAGTGGCGGGTGGGCTCGAGGGCTTGGAAAAGGATATTTTTTCAGCATGTAGAGGGTGGACAGTCTCGAGAGGCGGAAGTTGGCTCGGACGGACCTGTAGACAGCTTTTCGAAGGCCAATGAGGTGCTGGTTGGGATTCTGGCTGGCTTTGTCGAAGGGGCAAGCGGCACTGACCCTGTCAAGCAAACTTGAAGAGTAAAATGTGATACATCTGTACAGGTGTCCTCGCGCATCCCAAAGCACAGCATCAACAGCAGCACTGTCGTCAATCACTTATGAGGCACACCCACTAGATAAAAAAAATTAAGGAGGAGGCAGCATGCACTGAAACTGCCCATTCTAAGGAACCACAAGACAACAGCATCAATATCTATCATTCATGAGGGGTGGTATGTTTCAAAAACTGTAACGAACAAACGAATGGTGTGGAAGGTGGCAGTAAGCGTCATACGGGTTACGGGGTACAATGGCAAGACAAGTGCCTGGCCAACTAGTGCCATGTATCTCTCCAACGATGGATTAGCAATAGTCCTACTACACGTTTTATGAAACTGTCCTGCCAACCTTACGGTGCCAGTTCTCAACATAATACCGTCTGACCCAGTGAACTCATGTCAAAGAGAGCAAGCATTAGTGTGTGCCTGTTTGACATCACCATTTCATTTTTGTATTAAAAGTGGTAGATAACAAAAGACAACTATGAACATTTGACTTTTAGTCCATACAACCGGACATAGAGTATAGAAATTAAAAGCATTCACAGTTATTCTGTTGGGATCACAGCTCT